>NW_026924388.1:0-23398 GCF_032062105.1 Saccostrea cuccullata
AGGAAAATTTAATGGAGGGAATGTTGCATTATCTGCAGCACAAGGAGGAAATGTTAAAATTTTAAAACTTCTGGCAGAAAGGGCGTGACATGACATATAAAAAGAAGGTCGGTTGTAGTATTCTTCATATTGCTTGTATGAAGTCTAAATTAGAAATGTGCCAATATATCATCCAACATTATCCAGACATGCTTAATCATTTAAATGATAATGGATGGAATGTCGCATTATATGCCGCACAAGGAGGAAATGTTGAGATTTTAAAATTTCTGGCAGAAAAAGGCGTCGACATGACATATAAAAATAAGGATGGCAGTAATATTCTTCACATTGCTTGTATGAACTCTAAATTAGAAATGTGCCGATATATCACCCAACATTATCCAGAGTTGCTTAATCAGGAAGATTACAATGGATGGAATGTTGTATTATATGCCACACAAGGAGGAAATGTTGAAATTTTAGAACTTCTGGCAGAAAAGGGCGTCGACATGACACATAAAAACAAGGAAGGCTGTAGTATTCTTCATATTGCTTGTAACAATTCTAAATTAGAAATGTGCCAATATATCATCCAACATTATCCAGATATGCTTAAGCAGGTAGCTAATGATGGATTGAATGCCGCATTTTATGCTGCACAAGGAGGAAATGTAGAAATTTTAAAACTTCTGGCGGAAAAAGGCGTCGGTCTAGCATAGAAAAAAAGCTAAGCGGTTTTATTCTTCACACTCTTTGTTAGAATTCTTAGTTTTTGTGCCATATTAGTATTCACCATTATCCTGATATACCGGTATCTAAGCAAGTACACAATGCAGGAAATAATGCCGCTTTTAAATTTGCCTCCTAGGTGGGCGAAGTTAAATCGAATATTAGAACTTCTGGCAGAAAAGGCGTCAACTTGTCCTGTCTTAGCGCAAAATACAGCATTAAACATGTATGGGGAGTTTGAAGCGAGGCACAAGATGCTGGGAGTATTACAAGATCAGAACAGAAGCAATGTGGTGATTTTGATATTAAGGATAATTGTTTGACCTCTCGGCAGAAAGCCTTTCCAAATTTTGTAAAAAACCATGATGAATGCGTTAACTAAAGTGGTTTAAATGTTTGAGTTTATTAACTTCCAGTACTACATGTACACTGAATTAGGTACTTTGAAAAACCGTTTGTTTTTTCATTTCTCATTACTCCTACAAATTTATACCACGGTAAACAATTCTCTACTGAAGAATAAATAAATTCAATTAATTTTCGCTAATTAATTTCCTAATGCACCGATAAAATATTCTAGCTTTAAAATATCCTATAATATACATTCAAACCTTAGGTTTCTCTAATTTTTCTTTTGTTTGACCGGTACTTAATTCTAAACTATCCTCTGATATCTATATCCTTTTTAATACTTTATACAAAAATCTTTGCTTGTTTTAATGCAAAACCATTTGCCTCTTTGTGAGTATTAACAGGTGGATGTGAAAGTATGACTGAGTGTGAAAAAGTTTATTATATCGGATCTTTCGCTTGAAATCGTTGACAGATGAAAAAACATATGCGACGATTGCAACGGTAACTTTCGAGGACTAGCAACACCTCATAAGCGATGTCCTTTATTTTTATAAGAAAAATGGTCTTTCTGTGATATCGATCCTGTGTTTCCAGGATACACATTTTACTGATGATTTAGAACCATATATAGAAGCTCAATTGGGATATATATAAATGTATTTTTTGGTTTATCAGATCCAATTCACGTGGTGTAAGTGTCCTTTTTAATAACAAGTTTGAATGTAAAATTCATAAAGAAAAAAAATATGAGGGAAATCTAGTAGCTCTAGATATTACAGTCGAGGATAACAGAATACATGTAACTCTTATTAATGTTTTTGGTCCAAAATCCTGATTGTCTATATTTTAATGAAAAATAAATTCGTAAAATCTATTTGGAATTTGATAATGATTGTTTTATATCATATGATGATCTAAAGCTTGCTTTGAACCCTGATATTTTGATACATATGATTATACTTATGTTAACAACAAAAAGGCTAGAGACAAACTGATAGAAGTTATGAGGGATCTTGATATTGCTGATTACTTCAGAATCTCGAACCCCAAAAAATGTGTACACGGGGAAAAATCCCAGTAGGAAGGACGACTTGGGTATATTCTTACTAGATATAAACACCCGTGCAAGTGCGGGAAATTGAATTTATATACTAGTAGTTACCATTTACAACAGAAAATATATTGTAGTTGTAAATTGTAGTTTTTACTGAGAGACTACAGGCCGGCTAGAGGGAAGAAATACTTTGGTCAAAATTCCGCATGAAGTAGATGTACATGTACGTCAACAACCCCACCAACTTTTTGTGAAAACGTGTAAAATAAAAATTTCTTTAATTGACGTTAATGTGAAACCTAATACAATGTTATGGATATTGTACTTCAGATGTTCTTATTTCATTTTCATGAAGAATAAAAACAGCGAATACATGTATACACAATTTACAAATAAAGTGATTTTTTTTTGGGGGGGGGTGTAAAATTCACAGGTATTTGGGTCTTAGTTTATAATTATATGTGTGCGTTATCGATATGTAAGAAAGGTTTCTTTTTTACATATCAATAAAAGGTACATCCATGTTCATAATCATAAACGAAAGCCCAAGTACTCGTGTAAAAATTAGCTTTGCCCCCTCCCCTTTCCGTGAATAGGCCGAGTAATAGATACAAAAGACTTTTTTTTAGAAAAAAAGAAATGAAATGTATTTATTAAAGCACAAATCTTTACAGCTTTAATTGTATTTGAACAATACCTTATTGGTAAGTTTTCTCTTTATTGTAAGCAATTTAATTACAGAGTACAAATTGTACGTCGGGTTCGTTGCTCTCGATGCTCTCAGTATAGAAAATACATTTTAATGGACAAAGTCATAAGAAAAGCGTACATGTACTACATATATTTTAACTTATATACAATTATTGACTGTTTAGAAGGGATACATCACCAATTATTAGGTCAGTAGGGTTGTCACCCTGAGAGCGATTGCGAATGCAAATTTTGCATGTACTTATTATACTTAATTAAGTTCCCCAAACGAAGTTGAGGAACATATTGTTTTTACTCTGTTTCTTATAATAATTATTTTTCTTCCTGGGAAAATTTTGTCCACGAATATTATCTTGTAAACTACACATCCGTCTTAGGTGAAACCTTTTTAGGGTCAGTAGGAATGTTATGTAGATTTGCCAAACGAATGTCATTTTGCGCGCACATGCTTGCAAGAGCGAGCACGTGCAACACGTGAAATAACCAATATATTGTAAATTGCCGTAAATTTTCTATTTTTTGATGAAATGTTTTGAAACTCATAATATAAGGATATATTTGTAGCATAAACAAGAATGACATGGTCAAAATAGCAGATCTTCACGCGCATGCACGTGTGCTTTGCTCTGATTGGCTGAAACTAAAGTCTCAATATCTTTCTTGTTGTCTGACAAAATCCTTTGAAATTTTGAACATAGCAATGCATTAGGATATCCTACAACATGATATATAACAATTATCATAAAAACACGTGTATGCACGTGCGCTGCAATCTGATTGGCTGAAACTTTAAATAGCTATAACTCCCTTGGTTTTCAACAAAACAGAATGGGATTTGGAACATAGATAGATATAATGGATTTCTACAAGAAGGTATGGTCACATGCACATGCATACACGTGCGAGTACATGTACGTGCGCTGCAATCTGTTTGACTCAAACTTTAAACAGCTATAACTCCCTTGGTTTTCAACAAAACGGGGTGGGATTTAGAACATAGATAGATGTAATGGACTTCTACAAGAAGGTATGGTCACCATGCTCATGTATGCACGTGCGTGCACGTGAAATGAGTAAAATAAAAAAAAACTTTGAATGAGCGTATTTTTTTGGATTAAATACTTTAATATTCAGTATATTAAAATATATAGATATTTGACAAGATCATATGGTCCAAATGCACATACATTCACATGCGCACGCGTGCAATGCTAAAATTTGAATGAACTTGGTACACTTCCGGGTAAACGTTGTTAAAGTCTCAAATGCATAGAGTTTGTCTTATATAATGAAGCTTACAGGGAATATGGCACAGAAAAAATAGGTTGGGAGCGTTTGGGGAACATCTGTAACGGTCCGCGTTACAATTAGCACTAGTTACACTTGTCATAAACCCATTAACTACATTTGACATTCCCCACTGATAGATTGCCATTCAGATGAAATGAACACAATGGTAACCCAATAGACATTTGATATTTGTCTAATAATATAATCCCTCTATTAATAAATATTAGTGGCTTTCCCGGCAACAATATGCTTCTGATAATTTCCAAGCATACTTTGTTCGTTTACCAAACTACTTGTATAGATTTTTTATTGTATTTAAATTTAATTTATGTAGCACCATTTTTGTCAGAAAATGACTAGTATTTAATCAAATAACCCGTTTATTACATTATTTACAATTATTTCTTGATTAAATCATTTGTTTATTGGCTTGATACACAGTAGATATGTACTTTTTTGGTCAGAGTTACCCACATTGTTCATTGTTTTTGTACACAGTAGATATGTACCTGTGGGTCGGTATACCCATATTGTTTTGGTACACAGTAGATATGTACCTGTGGGTCGGTATACCCATATTGTTTTGGTACACAGTAGATATGTACGTGTGGGTCAGTATAACCATATTGTTTTGGTACAAAGTAGATTTAATTTGTACCTGTGGGTCAGTATACCCATATTGTTTTATTGTTGAATGCTCATAATGACAATCAATATGAAGTTTTTTTGTTATTGTTGGGTCGAAGTTACTTATATTGTTTATTGTTAGGTTGAAGTTACCCGTATTGTTTATTGTTGGGCCGAAGTTACCTATATTGTTTGTTGTTGAGTCAGAGTTAACTATACTGTTTATTGTTTGGTCGGAATTACCCGTATTGTTTATTTATTGTTAATTTGAGAGTTACACTTATTGTCTATTGTTGGGTCAGAGTTACCCATAATGTTATTAATTGTTGGGTCAGAGAACACATATTGTTTATCGATGGGTCTGGTAGCCCATATTGTTTATTGTTAGGTCGGAGTTACCCATATTGACTATTGTTAGGTCGGAGTTACTCATATTTTATATTGTTTGGTTGAAGTTACTTACATAGTTTATTGTTGGGTCGAAGTTACCCATATTGTTTATTGTTGGGCCAGGTTTACCCATATTTTCTATTGTTGGGTCAAAGTTACCCATATTGTCCATTGTTTGTGGGAATTACCCATCTTGTTTTACTATTGTTGGGTCAGAGTTATCCATATTGTTTATTGTTGGCTGGGAGCTACCTATATTGTTTATTTATTGTTGGGTCAGAGTTTCCTATATTGTTATTGATGGGTCATAGTGTCTATTGTTGGCTGCTCATAATGACAATCAATTTGATTAAAACAAAAGTAAAAGGGAGATAACTCTAAACATGATGTTCTAGAAGCTTCAGTCAATATTGGGATTGCATTGGAGGTTGGCAAAAATAATTTGCGCTTGTCGCTTTTTAATCGGATATCACAACTTATTTCTTTTATATTATTAAAATAAAGTTTTGATTCAATAATTCAGCACTTGATAACATTTTATGAAATAAATAATCGATTCTTTGTTGTCAGTTTCATTAAAATTTGCCAGAAGCTGAGATCCGCCAACCGGAAACGCCACCATACTCACTTCGATGTTATTACATGGCTGTTTTCAGAAAATTGAAGTAGACTTTCAATTTAATGTACTATACTTACTATCCAAGTGAAATCTAAATATAGTTTATGGATATCATCTTGTATGTAGTATAGTATTAGAGGAGTAAGTAAAAACTCTGGTGCACCCGTTTCGGAGTTTATTTGCCAAAAATTAATTCATAAGTATAGATATCTGAAGGCTTATCCAACTTAGTAGAAAATTTTACCATAAAACCTGGCTTTAGATCAGATCCATTGTATTTGAAGAATCTAAGTTCAAAATTCTTTGAGAGGAGTAGTAGCTCGTGGAAATTTAATAATATAAAATGTTACGTTAAATCATCAAACTAAGAATTTAAAAAAAAAAAAAAAAAAAAAACCTAGGATAATCCAATGCCCACTCATTAAATCCTTTTTCTAATACCTGACCTTTATTTTCTTAAGAATTGATCTTGTTGACGTATAATTTATAAGTTCCTTTCGTACAGTATTCCTTAACTCTGCTTTCACAGGATAAGCAAATCTAAAGCGCTTACATGTATGTCTTTCCGTGACGTTATTTTAGCAGTTTAAATTTTAATTGCTTATTACAAAATAAAAAAACCAAACTTTTTTGGTCTAATAAACCATTTGAAAAATGTAATATAAGTGAGAGGTGTTTATCTTTGTGTGTGCTTTTGATAATTGTTATTCATCATCAAAAAATCAGCCTTAATTTTTTTGTCCGTATATTTCAGTTTAATCCTATATGTGTTAGTGAATGTATGAATGTGTGTGTGCGTTTAAAATCCTTTGTAAATCGCTTTGTACATATTAATATGGATTTATGTATATGTAAAATGGATAATGTAAATGTAAAAAAAAATTAAAATAATTAACATGTTTGCATTTTTGATTTTTTGCTAATTCTGGTGTTTAAGGGTCCTCCACACCAGTTCAGTAGCCAACAACCAATAACTATCAATCTCAACTTCTCGGCCTTTCCGACTAGAAAAGATATTTAATTTCAAGCAAAAGGCCCATGGGCCGTAACGCTCACATGAGTAACTGATTATGCTGTTTCTTCGATTTTGATGTCGATTATGGGGCCCCCCTCCTACCCCTGGGAGTCACTACACTACCCCAGATTGCTTTCATATAACTTTCAGCTGTTCTGATTCTATGGATGAAAATAGAAGAAATTTTATAAAGATGTTTTCTATACATTTCAAGTTGGATTTCCCATTGTGGTCCCACCCTACTCCCTAGGGTCATGATTTGACACTTTAGAACTTACACTGTCCTCATAATACTTTCACATACATTTTATCTTTTTTGACCCCGTGGTTCTTGAGAGGAGAAGATTTTTAAAGATTTTTTTTATATATCATTCAATATTAAATTTTGATTCCCTATTGTGGCCTCACCCTACCCCTGGTTATCATAATGTCAACAATTTACAATCTACACCAGCACAATCTGCTTTCAAATAATATTTTCAGGCCCAGTGGTTCTTGAGAAGAAGATTTTAAATTACCTTCATCTTTGTAATATCTTGATTTTTTAAAGGAGTAGACATATCTAAGTGATTTAATCAGTTTCTCTATATGGAATACTAGTACTAGCTGTGTTTATGTACTTGTAATAGAATAGATAGGAAGTTCTCATTGTTTTGGACGACGCATCATAGCCTCTTCAGTGTATATATCCTCACCTTTATAAATTAAAACAGAAGTTTCTGATCTTGTGTTATTCCTTAACTTCAGCAAACCTGGTGGAGTATCTTATAAGGTCTTGAAATTAATGAAAGCAACTTTTGGGTGCTACATTAAGATAAGGGTATTTCTGTTAGTACAAGTGTGTGAACAACCTGAGAAACTTGAAATATTTATTAACTACATGTACTTGTATCAAGCAAGGAAAAATTCATTTGTAAACAGTTTCCTTGGACTTGACAAAAATTGGATAAAACTTCACAAAACATATCATCACATATAAAAATGAATTCATATATTACTTAGTAAGTTCTAATATTAAACATATTGCATGCATAGATATTGCCATAATATTTTCCAACCAGTACATAGTACATATTCAGATGTTTGAACTTGTATTTAACTTGGCATGGATAAAACGGCATATAACTTTCTAATTTTGCACCATGAATTTTGAAACATGTAATAGAAAATGCTGTGGCCTTTAATTCTACGTTTAGATAAATCGACAAGTCTTTCAATTTACAATATTCATTTTCTTCCTTACGACGACTAGAAATATTCCTTTGGACTTGAAATAAAAATACCATAGAGTCCGATAGAGTCCGATAAATCTTTTTCATATCTGGATATATTTTAAGAGAAGAAGACGTTAATGTTTCCAGCAATTCTATTGTCAACTCCTCTTGCTTACTTAGTAATACACTCGTATCACCTGCGTTTAAGGTTTTTTTTACCCAGTTGATTTGATACACAAGACCATGTTCTATGAACAATTTCTAATTAAAAGACAAACGATTGATATACAAGTTGATGAAATAAAAATATCAACAGCCTTGTTTAAATTCGTCATTTCCAAAGTCCTTTGGTCGATACTATCGCCTAGTCAGTTAATTCTATCATTAAGTCGAATGCTGACTGAATTTTCACATTAAATGTTAGGTTTTTATTTACACACCAAATTGTCTGCGGATTTTTCTGCTGGTCTGATCATGACAAGGATACATACAGCGGATGTGATAGTTCGACAGGGGATGCTTACTCCTCCATGACACACGATCCTACATTTGATTCTTTGAAGCTCTGCGTTTGCTTCCGATTTGTATTGTTTTGATGAACTTTTGACCTTGGATACAGTTCTTCATTTCGATTATTTATTTTGGTTTATATTCACCAAAATTCAAACTCAGAAATATACAAATATATATCTTGGAAAATACGGACCGACAAGAACAACTCAAAAAAATAGTTACTTTTCAACATACTATTTAAACTTGGTTTATAAGGTTTATAACGTTACAAAAAATTTCCTGAATCTCATTTAATATGGATTGACATACATGTACATGTATGTTCAACAGCGTTACTTTTTAAATTCAGACTTGGAATCCTACTGCAAGTATTTTTTTACACAGCTTTTTATATAATAAATATAAAAATATGATTTAGTTTTCGGATTAAGATGCACATAATTTTTGACGTCAAAATGCAAGTGAATGTGAAGGCGTTCGAAAAATCGACTCTGCTATACTAGTAGTCGATATCTTAAACATATCAAGTGAGAATTTTTTTTTAGTAAATTATTAAACTACTAGACTAACGAAGCACATTATGTGCTCTTTGCTCAATCATTATATGGAAAGGAAGGAAATTATTCAATATTATGATTAGCAAATAGGATATTGCCATTCAAAGTGAACATACATATATTACACGAAATATAAATGGAACGTTTGAATACTTTTTGGTGTACATATGTCACGCAATTTATAAAATGGATTTGGAAAACAAACTTTTTTTAGGTCGGTTTGATTTATTTATGAACAAGCCATCTAGTAAACGATGACCGGTCATTTACCAACACGTAATTTCCACTGACAGGGCGTATGTAAACAACATCACCAACTTAAGTTCAAGAGGAACAACTTCGGTACAGGTGGTGTATCCTTGGGTAGCGCCGACCATATCATATCCATTTTTCTGTCGCCTTGCTCCATTTACTGTCAAATATGTACCCATGTCGAATTTCCGTCGTCCATGCAAAAACAAAGAACCCTTTGACAGGAGCGATGAAGAACCCAGTCGTTTGGTCGTACTCATTGGGAGAATCGTGATAAAGAGAATCGTAGACGATAGCTTGATGATTACCTGGCCTCAAGTTCTGCTGAGAGTAGAGAAACACCGACATCTTACGAACGAACGTAACCAAAAATGGGGATCAGTCATTGTAGTCTATTGTATTCACGGTTGGATTATTGAATTCTTCAATTTTATTGGGATTTCGATAGATAAAATCCCCACAAGATACCTCAAAGCCACGTCTTGTCGTAGTCGCTACCGTGACGCTACAATACATTTCAATGGACATTTAAACGAGCAAACGAGTTCGAGAAGGGAAATGAAAGGAAAATTTTAAAAATGTCATTCTGTGGCATGAATTAAAAAATACTAGTAATAGTATGTTCGGATCTAGTAGGGGTCGAAGGGGAGTGGGGGTTACTTTACGAAGGGCGGTCGGGACAATATGGAGTTATGGTCTAAAATTCTAATTGCAAAAACCCAAAACCCTTTTAAAAAATTTTATTTTTAAAAAATAAAATTAATATGGCTTTTATACACAGGTATTATAGCCATATTATAAATCCAGGGGGATGCAAGCTCTTAATTTGTCGGTTGATGAAGCTTCTTCTTACAAACATGTATCACCGGTCACGGTAGCCTAGTGGTAGAGCGTTCGCTTCGTGATCGGGAGGCCCGGGTTCGATTCTCGTTCGCGGCGCCGCGTCATACCTAAGACGTAAACAAAGGTAGTGACTGTTCCTTCGCCAAGCGCTCGGCACTAGAAGTTAAATTCACGGGTCTTTCGGATATGACCTTAAAAACGAAGGTCCCGTGTCACGGTAGGCGCTGGCACGATAAAGAACCCTCACTGCTCAATGGCCCTGAGTGCCGAGTATAGGTCTAAATTTGAAGCCCTTCACCTGCATACGGTGACGTCTCCATATGAGTGAAAAATTCTCAAGAGGGACGTTAAACATTTGATTCTTGGAATCTAGCCTTTTTCTGACTGATATTTTAAGAAAAATAAAGTGTCATGAGATTAAAAACAATTGGCATTTACTTTTTGGATCATGAACAAGTCTTGATCTTTTTGTTTTTTACCAAAATCGACAACTGACGTGTCATATTTGAAAATCATTCGTATTTACTTTATAGATCATGAGCCACTCTAGATTTTTTATTTGATCAAAAACCATACACAGACTCCGCGTCTAAAATAAAAAAAATTCAAGATGGCGTCATAAATAACAAACACTGACGTAGTATTACATGATTTTATTTTTTAAAGACTACCAAAGCTTCTAACTGACGAATTCTCCTCCGGAATCGTATTCGATCAGCTACTAATTTCATCCAGGGACTTCTCCGGTCTTCGGGGGGCAAATCATAGATTTGATTGAGGCTGGTATTAAAAGTCACTGATTTCCTAGCCTGTGTGAAATTTCCAGCCATTTTTTTTACGTATTGAATACATACTTTCTCCATCGCATCTATTTCCTGCCACAGTAAAATCACTTTTGCCGCTTGAGGATGGGTCAGGAAACTGTACGGCTTTCCGAAAGAATGGGTCAGGCTCAGTCCGAACCATTTCTGGGGCAGAGTTGTTTTCATATATAGACATAAGAAATGTATTGTAGCTAGTCTCCCCATGGTCGCATGATGTGATAAGGCTAGGCATTGTAACTACAAATCATGAGTGGTTTCCATAATAGTGCTCGCTTGTGAAAATACTTCTTGGTTGTTCTGTGCCCATCGCACTAAACAATCATACCCATCTAAAATCAGAGAGCGAGTGTGTGTAAGGGTTGACATGATTGTCGATTGTTGAGAAAGGACCAGACTTTTTTCTCATTTATACCCCCTCTGGAGACGTATACAGAACGCACAGTTTCAGTGACTCAGAAAAAAAAAACGTAGGTGAAACGAGCGAGGGTGATGCACGCGCGCGCGAGGGGGACAAAACGTTAGTCTAACCTATTTATGCACACTACCCTTACAGATCCAACAGGTATATAAACCAGAGCTGAAAATTTACGATCAGTCTTCGTTGGCATTTCGAACTTGACAGACGTGAAAATATTATGGCAGAAGCAATGATGAATACTCCAGACAAACCTAGTTATTTGACACTTGAAGGGTATGTAGGAGCCCCCAAGCCAGAGTCACAGGATGAAGTGGGATTGGACTTGGGCATGTATAATCTTCCAGAATACATGAATAAAGAAGAAATGGGTATTTTGACTACAACTCCGGATGGGATTGTCAACATGCTGACTGGTATTGACAACAAGCTGAATTATATTGACAAGAAGGTGAGTGATCTTGACAACAAGCTGACTGATCTGAAAAGTTACAACACCAGTGAATTTGCTCTGATCCGAGGGAGATTGTCCAAATCAGAATTGAAAGTCACTAACATGCAAGAAAAAAAGAGAGGAGGAGGAAGCACTTACCAAAAAAAAAAAAGAGGGACAGGGGGGGATCAGGAGGTACTAAGAAAACAAGACAGACGGACTGCTACATCTGTAAAGAGTTGGGGCATTGGGCCCAAGACTGCCCCAGAAAAATAGAGGATTTGTGCTACAAGTGCGGGAAATTTGGCCATTGGGCTAATAAATGTCCAGAGGATGAGGAGGATCAACAATTCGTAAAAGAAATAGAAAAACTGGAGAAAAAGTTTCAAGAACCCAGGACCTCAGGGACACACCAGACCAAACCCTTAGTGAAAGAAGGAGACAAAAAGGAGAAAAAGACTCAGGAAAACAACAGAGAGATTCCCAGCACCAGCACTACTCACAAGAGGAAACTGTCCCTGACGACCGATAAGGCACAGAAGAAGAAAAAGTAATTTATGTATGTATTTTGATTCTGAATAAGATTCCATTGTTATTGTCTGTATTGTGTGTTAGTGTTATTGTTTTCAGAAAATCCAGTTTAAACCGGCTGGCTTTGACTGTGAATGAAGATGTGACGTCATAATCACATTCTTGACTCGCTGCCAAATCGTAGTAGCAGCGTATAGTAAAAAACTATATACAGTGTAAACCCCCTAGCCCCCTCAGGGATCTGTACCCACCTAACCCCCACACCCCAGGGCTGTACTGAGTTGACCCAACTAGCCCCACCCCAGGGGCTGTATTGAGTTGACCCACCTACCCCCCCCCCAGGCCCCAAACCTGCACTCCCTTGAACCACCCAGCGGCTTAGCCAATAAGAATCCAGTATTTTTGACTTCATTTGCATAAAAAGTGCACTCAGTTGACCCACCCGGCTAGGCTGCTAGTACTACTCACAGGGTTCTCTACAAGGGTTTTACATGTACCATGGCGGTCCGCCATGGTTACAATTTATGTGTGCCGTGGTTAAATGAGCAGCGTCATGATTAAAATCGGCATTTGCTATGATTAAATTTTATTGCATTTCCTGACACCTACTTTTTTAATCACTTGAGTAGTTAATTGTGTTTATACTACGACTGTCATGCACCTCGCATTCCTCGAAGGAAAGCGAACTGTGCTAAACAAACAAGTAGTTAATCAGCGCCTATGCTGTGAAGTGTGACAGTCAATGGAGAGTCAATCAGCTGATCAGCAGATGATCAATATTTTGAGAATTTATTACCCTGTACAGTGGCTGCAACATTATTGTTGACAAACCAATCGTGTAGAATCGTTCGTGTATCGTTCGTGATCGTTCGTGTAACGTGCGAGATCGTGCGTGTATCAGACTCAATCGTTTGCGGTTTTAATTGTGCGTGATCGTGCGTTTAGAAACGTGTAAATTTCGTTTTGTAAGTTCTTATCGGAATGTTATGTGTTTAAGAAGCATTTCCCGAGTCTTTTTTTATTTAAATCCAAATAAAATGAATGAAGCGCAATTTACATAGTTGAATGCAGAACGAACTAATTATCTCTTGTAAACAATCAATATAGTAAGTCGTACAATATGATGTTCTCGTCAAATAGCGGACTTGAACTATTGTGATCGATAAACCGTAATTGAATGTTTAACAGTTTTTTTTTTCTGATTTTCATTCTTGTTTAGTGATAATTGTGGTCAATACATTTTTAAAATTAATACATCAAAAATTAATATTTTTACAAATAAATAAACATTTTTCAATGCTTACATAGATATTAAGTCGGCGAATGTTCATGCACACGACATGATTTTTGGGGTTTTGTCTAGCAGTATTTATCTCTTGACCTTACTTTTTATAATTTTTTTTTAAATTTTTGCAAATAAAAAAAATAGTTAAGTAATTGGTAAGTTCATTTTCAGAGATTCACAAACATTGAATCAATTGAAACGTGGATATAACTTGTAATTTAAGTTATTCTATGCTGCCATTTTTTAGAATGATGTCGCCCTATATTTTACACATTATGAAATCCGATTCAATCAAATTTTACGGTCCACCTAAATGTACATCTTCAGATAGAACGGGAAAAAAATCGCTTTTTTAAGTCGGAGAATAAGAAAATAATTATTTATAATGTAAAATGATAAATAAGTCTTACTTGTATTTAGTTCCAGAAATATCTATTGCAGTTTTTTTTTCAAAGTTGGTGAAATAATCGTGATAATTCTTTGAAATCTATCATCAGTATTAAACCGTATTTCGTTTTGAAAATATCGATTCCTAAATATTTTGAACTATTTTGATTGAATAATCGTGCGTTTGCGTTAGCAATTGTGTAAGATCGTGTAACGTGTAGAATCGTGTGCGTGAAGGATTGTTCGTGTAACAGGTTTAATCGTGCGTTAATCGTGCGGAATCGTCGTGTAACATGATCGTTCGTGTAAGTTGTCAACAATAACGTTGCAGCCACTGTACACAGGTAAATAATTTGGGGCAGCTACAACATGTTTGAGCACTACATGATTAGATAACGGGTTTATAAAGGAAGACAATTACATTAATTGATTGTATATTCTTTAACGTCCCTCTTGAGAATTTTTCACTCATATGAAAACGTCACCGTATGCCGGTGAAGGGCTTCAAATTTAGACCTATACTCGGTACTCAGGGCCATTGAGCAGTGAGGGTTCTTTATCGTGCCAGCGCCTATCGTGACACGGGACCTACGTTTTTAAGGTCATATCCGAAAGACCCGTGACTTTCACTTCAAGTGCCGAGCGTCTGGCGAAGGAACAGTCACTACCTTTACACGACTTACGTCTTAGGTATGACGCGGCGCCGCGAACGAGAATCGAACCCGGGCCTCCCGGTCACGAAGCGAACGCTCTACCACTAGGCTACCGTGACCGGTAAAGACAATTACAAGCATGATAATCGTGATGCATGCGATTCAATTTTCTTTGCCAGAAAAAAATACTCTGTTAAAATTATTTATTCATCTGTGTTTAATCAATTTCCCATGCTCTTTTTTAAGCTTTAGCTTTATTAACTTTCTGATAAAATGTGTATAAGGGCTATGTCTCATATCGCTGTCTTAGTATTAGAGTTACTTCCCGTTGTTATGAGACTTCGCGTGGCACAATCTTTAGCACTTGGGCATGTCGAGAAGTAAACAAAACGTGGTGAAAAATGCAAAATCTAGAAAAATAAAACGTTCTTAAAAACGGATCACTAGTCTAAATATCCCCTTGTGTATTAACTTAAAAAAATACTACCCATTTATCAGTTTTAGTCATATTTAAATAAACGTTTCATACAACAGGCTATAACAATTCTAATAATTATAAAGGATGAGATGACATAACTGCTATCTGGGGCCCCCTTTTCGACGACTAATTATAATAATAATATAACAATTATTTATTATAGTGGCTTGTGTTATACAACATAATATTAAAATAAATCTCAAATATAGAGACTTAAACTTTACAACCGGCCCTTTGGACCTATAAGTCTCCTGCATTTAAGTCAATGCCATACATTTTCCTCACGGACTTATTGATAGTGTATGTACATTGTATAATCCATTTACTTATTTACTTTATGCTCATAGAAACGAAATTTTAAAATAATTGTCCATAGCATTAAGTGTTATCTTAACAAGAAATCCATTTATAAGTGTTATTTCTCCTTTTTGAATAGGCTTTAACCACAAACTTGGCGAGCTTCGTTGCGTAATAAGTTGTCAAAGTTTTTATTTTTCACTGTCATCCATAGATGGAAATTTATCCGATTCTAACAGATCACCGAAGGAGCTTCCTCGAATGTCTGTATAAAATGAACAATCTAGTACAAATGGGTTTCTGTTGCAGCAACTCCGGCATCGCAGAATCGACACACTCTCTCTTCTGGTCGATCACCTATGTAGCGTCCTGTATCTACTCGCAAAGTTAAAATGCCACACCTTAACTGGGCAAGGTGTGAGCGTTCCCTTTTGCTAAGGTTCAGTGTCACATATTCCTCCTGTTCAAAGGTGGATTTAAAGGTTAATTACGTACGGAGTTTAGGAATATTTTGGACAGTATCTTCCTATAGAGATTAATAGTAACATAATTACACAATATCAAATGCAAGCCTGGTGATACGGTCGTTGTCGATTGCCAAAATTCTGTTCCAATAACGAACCATATTTATCCACCGTCGATAGTAGCAAGGAATCCAACCAATATCTCCGTATATGGCAGGTCTAGGTGCAAAACGATACACTCCCCAAAAATATCGGATTGCTCGGTTTTAGATATTTTCAACGGCCTGGTATTTGCTGTATCCCCATACTCCCCATGCATAATCCAGAAGAGGAATTACACAGGAGTAATACAACTTCTCATAAGCTTGAATTCCAAAGTCTTTATTGGTATGTATTTTGGAGATTATCTTCCCAAGCGCTTTTCCTCCAGCTTTTGAAAGAATCTCTGCATTCTCTGCGAAGTTTCCACTGAAGGTGAACGTTACATCTAAATATTTGTTTTGGTCTACTCTCTCCAATCTATTTTTGCCGATAACAAATTTAAACGTTGTCTGTTTCGTTCTCACTTATCTGAAATGAACACACTTTGATTTATCAGTATTGATCAGTACTATCCATCTCATGCACCACTGATGAAGCTTATCCAAGATGCACTGTAGATCTTCTGGACTCTTGGCTATTAGGGCGATATCATCCGCATAAAGTAGTACAGATAGTTTCCTATAAGGTAGGTCTATCCCAAGGTCAAGAGCATCGACTTCCTTCAGGAGATCGTTTATAAATATGGAGAAAAGTGATGGTGACAGATTATCTCCCTGCTTTCCACCTGTTTTATAGTAGAACCACAATGTAAGTTTTCCATTCAATCAGATATAGGCTTCAGAGAACTGGTAAATACTTCGGATTGAATTGTAAATTTTACCATCCACACCATATTACAAGAGTTTGAACAACATTATGTTTCTGTCTACATACCCGCTTGCAGATTTTGATTTTGCACGCATTACAATTTCCGTTTATAAGTTAAAATTGGGTGTAGTGTGCCTCTTCAAATTCGTCACTGCTGCTTCCCTTGTAAAGTTTCTTAAAGTCTTCGTGCCATTTTTCCAAAACTTTGTGCTCACTTGTTACAATCTCTCCAGATTCATTTACCAGTATATTTTCCATCGGAATACTGTTATCACTTCTGAGGCCTAGCTTTTTTTTTTATTATTTCCCAAAAGAACGAGGGCGTTTTTGATAGGCATTCGGCAGGAATCTAGGCGTAATTGAAAAGTGAAAATGTTATCGACATGTCACATGAAATTTTAACATTTTTTTATTTATCGGGTTCCTGTGCAACAGAAAAGGAAAATATTTTCACGAAATTGAGCTCTGATTTGCTAAAAAAGTAACTTAAAAATTAGCCAAATCAGACATTCTGTACAAAATGGTACATTTTTTAACACGTTTTTCTTTAATTTTTCTATCTCTGGGTCTCTCCATAATTTTGAAACATTATTTGTGTGTATCTTGATTCAAAGGAACGAATACACTTTTTTAAAAAATGGAGAGAAGACCCAGGGACCATGAAAAATTAACTTTCCCCCAAAAAACCCAAACGTGTGAATGTGGTGCTTCTTTGTCTTTGAATACACGTATTTGTGTTTGAATACGTGGAGCGGTGATAACTCAGTAAGTTGGGCTACCTGTTCAGTGCACTCAAAGCGAGTTTTTGATTCGAGCCTGGCATGGGGTGTTAATTTTTTTTTTTCATGCAAGCAACCATTCATTTTGTCGGTTGCGTTTTATATACTGATGTATTAAAATTTTGAATTAGATAAATGGTTCAGTTTGGTTCTCGAGCGAAATCAATTCTAATCTTCTATTCAATAATGCACATGTGCAAGTATCATGAATCTATGCATTAAATATTTTAGGTGTTTTTTTTTTGTGAAACAGAACTATGTTATAGTACCACATAGGAAAAACGGGCAAAAATGTTGTAATTTTACAAAGTCTTTCAAACTGAATAAAAAACCTATGTACGTGTTTGTAAAATCTGACCAGCTATGTTCAGCCAACCAAATCATGGACATTTAAACCATAAATGTTTCGTATAAATGATTCCTGCAGATCACTCGCCAAATGCACCCATCTTCTTTCTTCGGATCAGTAGATTGATTGATTGATTGATTGGTGTTTAACGCCGAGTCGGCAATATTTCAGCCATATTTCGGCAGGAAAATATGTTAAATGATCAGTTTTGAGAGTTTTTTGGTTTCTCTGGCGGCCTACTCTTTTCAGAAAACCGGAGAAACGATCTTTTGCGTGCCAAGGGGGTTGTTATCCTTGACACGGGGCACCGTTTAACGTCCCTTCCGACAGTCTTTCGGAACAGTAGTTGTGAGCACTTCAATCTTAGTCGCAGAAGATTTTCTACATATTCGTTCTTCACGTCTTACTGTTTTGTCAAAAACATCTCTTGCCTGAATATAATCTCTTCTAAATGCTGATTTTACATGTCTGCTACCATTGTATCGAATATAATCCTTTTCTTTTAATCGCATGTTATTCCATAGGTCCATTAAAGTGGAATTCCAGGAAGGTTTCCAGGTTTTTATTTGCTTATTTGCGTCATAATGCGCCACTTTAATTTCGGAATCTTTTCCTCCATCTCTGATTGAATAACCGAACACAAATTACTGTAGATTTTGTCTATATTTACTTGTGTTTCTCTACTCCGTTAAATTTCATGTATAACTTCTAACAATGCATCTTGAAGTTCACTCGACATGAAATCTAACGGTATCCGATCAAGTCTATATCCCTTAGCATGCTTATGACAGATCGCTTTATCTTCGGAACTAAATGAAAGGGAGTGATGCGTAACATTGAGCTCACATTTAATTACTGAGTGATCGGTAAATTGGATTTCGTTAAATTAATCGATGTAGCATATGAGCGTCTACAATAGACTGTGTGGTTCATACCTTTAAATCTTTAATATAATTAAATATTTCTTGTGGTTTACATATATCATCCACAACAGCTTTCCCATTTCCGGAAATTGACGTAAGATTGTTGATTGTCGCTAAACAAAAAACTTTACTTCATTAAACTCTATAAATCACTGACCATGTTGATTGATACTGTTGTCTATGGAAAGCCGTTTCGGCAACTCATCAATATCCGGTAATGTTTCACAAAGTGAACCAATTCGTGAATTAAAGTCACCCATTATTACGATACCATCATTTTTGCTATTCATGTAAATCTGTGCTACAAGATACGCAATGAAACTTTGTAAATTCTACGACGATGTTGTTAGTTTTTAAACACGAGTGAATAAATACAACGCCTTTTGAATAGTTTCAATAGTTCAGACACATTTTAACTATAAGGAATACTGCATTATCTTTGATTTTTTAAAACCCTATCACAGCTAAATTCGTCCAGGTTTGTGACACTATGTTCTTTTATGGCAAGAGAATGGGCGGGTTTTAGTACAATAGAGGAATATGCGTGTCCGAAAAGACCTTATATGGCTATTGTTATTATTTCGAACATAGTCATTGTCCAATCCGAAGACAGAACAACAAAACATACTGGTTTACTAGTACTACGTTTACATTTTATCACAGACACGTGGTTCAGGTCAATTAACCCTTTTCAACATTTCAAACTTTTATAATGGTCAGCCAAGGCTGTTTATACTTAATAATACGCATGGATTTTTAGCATTTACGGTTCTTAGGACAAGAAATGCACATGAAACTTGCATTCACTGATACTCGGGAATACGTGACTGTAGACCTAGCGATATAGTCTGGTCCGATTTATAGAAAAAATACTTCTAACTGTAAATAATTCTTACTTGGTCCAGCATAGTCTTTAACCTATTTCGAGTATGTTGAATCCGAAAAAATATGCTGGCCTTCATGAAAATGGCGTTAAAGAGGTCAAAATGGTGATTCAAAATGGCGGATATCAATTTTTTTTCTAATTTTCTCTCAATATTGTTCAAAAAGAAGAAATTATGTGTGAATATCTTACTGAGTGTGATAAAACTATAAAAATAATAATAGAATGCTAACATTATTAGTTTAACTCAGAAAATTTAGTCGTTTCTACACTTAATTCGAACTTTCTCTGATTTATTTGTCTATTGTTCTATATTCTTCTTTGTTCAGGATTTTATATTTGCAAATATCCATGCACTGCAGATTTGTATTTTTTCCTCTACATCTCACTATTCTACAATAGAGTGATGGTGCAGCTGTAAGTTAAAAGTCAAAATGGCGATTCAAAAAGCGTATATTCCTTTTTTGAAAATTATTTCTTAATGTCGTTTACATGGGAAAAAGGACTTATAAATATGTTACTGAGCGAGTACAGTTAACTATGTAAAATTCCAATAGAACACTAATACGATCACTTTAAATCGGAAAAGAGTTAGGCCCTCAAAGGGTCAAAAATGCCTCATTCAAAATATTAATAAAATCTTGACAACAGATAGTGTAGATTTCCAGCTTTGTGGAACTGTTTTTCTTTTTTTTTATATCTATATTACTCTTTCTTTAAGAGAGTTTGCAGTATGACATTGTTTCACTAGAATATTGCAAACGGAACGTCATAATTTGTATAATGTGACGTAACGTCATATAAGGCCAAAATTATGTGATTGTAAAAACAAAAATGACTTGATAATGGTTAATTGACTATCAGGTAGGACATTATCAGTTTAATAATAGAATACCAAGTACATGACCAGTAATATTTTGTGCGAACCTAACAATACAAGGCACAAGGTTGGGGTGGGGTGGGGGAGACAACCTCCACAAAAAATTAACATGCAGCAACAATCCCCAGATAAACTGCACCCACATGGGCCGGTAATATTATGTTCGATTTCACTTATTCACTAAATACACCAAAAGGAATATTTCTTACTTATGTACATGTGTATATGCATGTATAATTATATATCCGGTAGTTGGTAAAAATGAAATACCAGTATACTAGTATTTACCAGCCCCTGTGACTGCGCCTACTCAAAAATCCTATTTCTTTGGGTTTCTGGTGGCTTCCTCTAACTTTCCTTTAATGCAGGGATTTACCAGTGTTTAACTTTTTTGGCAACAGGCAGCATCTTTAAAAAAATTCATATCAAAACTAAGCAAAAGAATATTGTAAAAAAAAATGTGAACCTCTCCACTCTGTTAGGGACAAATATAAGATTTTCACGTGATTTATTTCAAAATACAAGTTGTCTATGAGAGTGTGCTTGCAACCCCTTCATTAAAATAATTATTCATCCGTATGGAATTTTGATACAATTTGGTCAATAATCATGTAGCCATCATTTTCAACATTAACCTCCTGAATATTCGCGTAAAAAATCTGGGACGTGATAATCATCATCATGGGCGATGTCCTTAGTCACACCGTTCAGAAATTAAATGTTAAAAAATAGAAAAGTTCGATAAAAGTGTCCAGACATTCTAGGACATTAATTTTACTACAAACCACAAATTCATTATAGTGGACTATTATGAAAAGACATCATTAAGATTACAACACACCTTTAAATATGATAAGTATATTCTTCAGCTTGAAAAAAATCATTAACTTGTAATAAGCCGACAGTTTTACATTTCCCAGATGTCTCTCTTTGTGTGTAAAGAGGCCTTTATGAATGAAGACAATGGTTGCAACCTCGAAGCGAATATACAAATATATATATGTGACATGATGAAACCAAAGTTAAGCATGTTCATACATCCTATTTGCAGATAAAGGCATAAACTTCTATAAAATTAAAAAATCCATGACTGAATCTAGAATTATAGCTTTAAATTTACCGGCAAATGACTGATAAAAGAAAGAGGGCGTAAAAGGCGAGGTCAATCTCCCGCTCCGATACATTATATTTCTCAATTTCCATAATTCACGGAAATGTTTTATTTGTCTATTATCAGTTATGTCATCTTTAACACATTGATTAATTTATTTTATTGTATGATTTATTGATATTTTTAATTTTTTTTAAACGTTGGCACCCAGTTAAGCCTATTTACCAGAAAATGGGTATGAATTGGGTTTTTTTTAAAATATGAATGAGTCAAGTCTCCATTTATATTCTACAATTATGTTTAAAAGATTGAAAAGTAAATGTAAAACCTAATTTACGTTTCAAAAAATGAGTCCGAATCGGTTTTATATAAAAAGCGAACGTTTATGAAAAGATATTTATTTCAACAAATTCGTTTATCTATCACGGCGGGTGTGACCGGTCGGCAGGGGATGCTCACTCCTCCATGGCACCTGATCCCACCTCTGATGTTTCGGAGGTCTGTGTTTGCTCTACTCTGATTTTGTATATTGTTTAATGGACTTTGAGATTAAAAGCTGTTCGCTATCTCCATATCCTTCTTCATCTAAAGCATACTGACATACATTGATGACAAGAAACCCTCGTTAACCCTGGTTAAGGTGTTCCGTATTATGCCTTACCTTTTTTTAATGGCAAGTTTATTTTTTAATGAAGAGTTTTTAATGACTCCACCCTATTTTTGTATTTTCTTAATTATCTCTTTCCCTCGGAAGGGAAATTGGCCCTTTATTTTTACAATTTTTACCTTCCCCTCACCCAAGGATGTTTTGTATCAAGTTTGGTTAAATTTGGTCCATTAGTTCTTGAGAAGAAGTCGAAAATGTGAAAAGTTTACAGACGGACGACAGACGGAAAGCTAGACGGACAAAATGTGATCAGAAAAGCTCACTTTAGCTTTAGGCTCAGGTGAGCTAAAATTGTCTCAAAGCGGAGATTGTCCTAGCCTTGGACACCTCTATTATAAAGCCATAAAACATTCACTAATTGTGCCCCCCCCCATTGTATATTAAACCTTGAATTTGGTAAAAAGTGTACAGAAAGCAAGATACCGGTATGTACATGTATTTCATCAAAGTCTAGAAGTAGTGCAGTACAAAGCATTAGACCTAATGCAAAAGCTTTAGGTCTATATACCAAGTAACTGCATTTTATGTCTCATATGACAGCTAGATACGTATATATTCCTCTCTCAATAAACAAATACCCCCCCCCCCCCCCCCCTTATAATACCAAAACTGTAGAGTAAAAAATTAAATCCATTATCTCACGGGAATCAGAGTGAGTGAAAAATCTTAAAAAAACTTCAATATTATTTTTGTAAGTTTTTTAACTCTAGAGTAAACAATTAATCAGTACTGAGGTAGGGAGCACTTTAACCCCCCCCAACCAACCCCCCCCCCAACGGTTTTGTAATCATTTACGTCCGCCCTGTTGTACCGTCAGAGAGGAGGAAGGGGGCTTTGAATATGACTAATATTAATTTTAATTAAGAGTAAAACACGGATTTGAAGAGCAGTTTATTCGATAAATAAGGGTTTTCATGCTTTACTTATTGAAATATACACTAAAAGATAAATATAAAAGATAAATAATGAATAATTGGGCT
>NW_026924389.1:0-23767 GCF_032062105.1 Saccostrea cuccullata
TATTGAAATATGTAAATACTTGCACATGTATTTACCACTAGTAGAATTAAGGATATCCGATCCTCAGCCAGAAGGAGTAACTCCAAATATAATACTATTTATTTAAAGAAATCAATAAGAGGCTTGAAAATGAAAACTTTTCAATCAAACAATCTCCATTTTATTCATCTTTATATGAAATAATCCTGGTCGAGAAAAACTGGAATCTTGCATACTCCTAGAATGATGTACTTTTAATTGTTTTATTAATCGATACAAAAGTTATAAATAAGGATTATGAATGACTGGGAATTAGCTTCTGGAGCAGGGATTTGCTGACTTGACTAACACGTGGAGATTAGTCTATTAACTTACTATACCAATACAAAAGTGAAATCTTACGAATATCCGGAAATGAGCTTCCGAAGCTTAGATTAGCTCATTTGACTAACTCCAGGAGAAATGTTTATCTCACGTATTCAAGTGAATTATTCAAACTTTACTATCTAATTATTATATAGGAAAAATTAGTAGAGGTATAATAAATTGCCTTAATTTTTCTTTATAAAGAAGAAAATGAAATTACGAAAAGTGATGTGTATATATATTTTTCAAATTCAGGATAAATATGGTAATTGTTGTAAATAATATTTATGTCTTAATTTAAACAATATTTTATTGTGTATAAACATAACTATTTGTGACTTTAATATCACATTTTGTTGCCCATTTCGTTTTGATGTGCCATCTTTTTCTTGTGATGCCTTGTTTGCCTTGTTTAATATTTACTTTTATTTATGTCTTCTAATGGTTGACAAGCTCACCGCAGCTTGTTTTGTTAAATTTGTTCAAATCAGGTAAAACACATTGTTAGAGATGAAAAATATCAATTATTTAAATGATGGTATAAATGTAAACAATTTAACAAGCAAGAAATGAATCAGAACCACGAGAAAGCCATGATTGTAAGTAACGTAAAATATGATAATGTCTGATCCCCCGAAAGACAACTAGAAGAAAAAGTACGTACAAGACAAGACAAACAAATCATCTCAAGAAAAAGCTAGTAAAAAGATGGCACATCAAAACAAAATTGGCCACAAGATGTGATATGCAGTTCAAGATCCGGATTAAGGAACCTTAAAACTGTTGAAGCTTTGGACTGAGATAATTTCAATTGCAAGTTACATATCACTTAGGTTCATTTTAAAATGTTCTTCAATGCTTATTTATTGTTTAAAGTTAGGGACCTTTGTTCAACGATACGATTGTGAGCTGGCTTTTCCGAGGGTATCTGCACTGATTTTGCCATTCCCAAATTTGTATCTTCCTAGGGCGTCAAATGCATGTATATCAAAACAAGGGAAACTTGTTTTTATTACTGAATAAGCTTACACAGGTATATTTTATCTATTGGAAGACATCTTTTATTTTTTTCAAAATATACATCATTTTTATGTAGAATCAACATAATTACCCTGAAGTCTTGATTGCTCATGTCTAATGAAATTAATTCAATTTGTTCTTATTAAATGTGCTAGGAGCGTTTGTGGGAGAGCAAGGTAAGAGCAGATCCACATACTTTTTACTCCTTGGGGCACCGTTGATCAGAGCAGATTGGACCTACATATATAACGTGCTTGCTGCACCTATAAGAAATCAACTCTAGTGATTTGAATGGTATGGATGCTCAAACCAACAGTTTTGGGGCATCCGATTTATTCGCTGGTTTATGACATTATCAACTGGTGGCAGCACTGCTGCGATTATATTGTAAGCGTGTAGATGTGGATCTAATGCTATTTGTTAGATAAGCCTCTGGCTAAGTCAATATTTCTTAAGCGTTTTAGTGTAATCAATGAACATATAATTCATTGACATTAAATTCCTTGCATATGGCACAACTCTGCAATGCTCTCTGGGCTATTAATGATAAAGCCATGTTCTCTCTACACTGGACTGCTGAGCATGTATCAAATTTACTCCCTTGCATATTCTTTGCAAAAGGTATCTGCAACTTAAAAATAAAATTATATGAATTTTTTGTAGAAAGGACGCCACAAGTCAACCACTGAGTAGCAAACAAAGTTATACATTATGATGCTCATCAATGAAAAATACAACAGCATTAAACAGAAAGAATAAACTTCCTTCTATAGACTAAACTTGATAGCAAATGTATTACAAATATACTGAGAGTATTAGATTATAATACATGTTGAGAGGATCCGTTGTGACTTAATATCAGCATTCCTTAAACATCGAACAAACTTACGCATGGGCTAGTCGTGCGGAGGGTGGGTGGGTGGGTGGGGGGGGGGGTGCTGCACAGATGTACATCATTTGGACCTACTCCCTTGAGCTCAAGTTCTTCCTGAAAACATATGTGGCTCCAAAAGTGAATCATTACGACAAAGACTTCTTCATGATCTCAAGCTGCTTATTAGTTTTCCATCAACACAATCCCGCAGACACTGCCAATGGTGAATAATATCACAACTCCTCGCCAAAAAATCGTTATTAAATTCAGACACATATTATTTTCAAAATATGTGTTGAAAATATGTTTTCAGGAAAAATGAAAAATAAATAAGAACATTACACCAATAATCACACGCATTTCGTGTGTATGTGATAACCTCTGTCCTTCAAATCTACGAAAGAATGCCAGTCCAAAACACAATTCAAAATCCATTCATCTGAAAAATATGCTCCACATGAGCAGTGAAATATTTGCACGTGTTTATGACCCGCGCACGTCTACCACTAACACCATCGGTTAAGTAAACAATAAAATAAACTCATACAGCTAGCACAAACTGTGACAGTATTCGACAGAATGATTGAATGAGAGAAGCACACCTCCGAGCTGACTATAACGATCACAAAAAATTCAATTTCGTAGAATTACGTAGGGAAATAAGTTAGCAAAAAGATGGCAAGTAAAAACAAATGGTAGATATATAATATTAATCATAAACAGAGGGAAAGGATCGAAGGGGTGGTGGTGGGTTTTCAAATTAGACTTGCCTCGTGTTACATGTAATGGTGGTTAGTGTGCAAGTTACAATTGACTCGCTAAGCAGATCTTATATCCTCCTTGGATAGGCGAAATCATATACATTGCATTGGCCAAGACGTGAATCTTAAGATTTGACAATAAAGAAATTTTAGAAACGTTTATAATCCTTATGGAATCCTCTACATACATCATGTACATACCCGCATTAGGTACATAAATGCATTTTTTTCTAATCGTACATGTAGTTGGAGAAAGTTAAGGGGATAAAACTACCACTTTGATTTCTACTGTAAAACTATACAACTCCTCCAGATTACGATGTGTCATAAGCAGAGGAAAAGACACAATATTTAATTATAAAAATTGCACAATTTTTTTACAGCTAACATTTTGAACAAAATATCAAGCTCGTATCTGCAAAAACAATATGGCCTATACAATTTAAGAAATATTTTTAATATTACGATGCGTTAACTAATTACTTTCAGGATCCGAGTGCTTTAAACTGATTAAACTTCGGATTAACATTTGTACCGATCAAACATGTCAAATGACGATTAGTCAGGCTTATTAATCAGTAATTTATATATAATATGATGACACAGATTAAAAATGTCTCTTTATGTTACAATAAACTCTCTTTTATCAATATCTTATCAGACACGTTTACTTGCTGCATGTGATTATTACTAAGAAAAATCTATTTATAGATTTCTTCGAACTAATAAAATTTGCTGACAGTTATTATTATATTGTTTTAACATTGACCATAAGTGCTTAAATACATGAACTGATAAATCGTCTTTGTACGAACAGTCAAACATGATATATTTTATTAAAAAACATTCGTTAGTAAAAATTGCCCGATATAATTCTATCTTAGAATATGGAAATTAATAATGTGTAGATATGCTTTATTGATTGTGTAACTTTCTTGAATTTAATTTAAAAAACACATGAAAACACTCGTCTGTCAATCAGTTAACCGAAGGGTGACTTAAAGCTAACACGAAGATGACGAAGAAGGCAAAGCTGTGTGTTTAACATGATTAAGCAACTTTTCCTTCCCTTTCTTTGACGTTTCCGTTGACGGAAGGTGGTTTTTTTCCTGCGATAAACCAATGAAATATATATACTCTATAACCAACAACATGCAATCTCAAGTGTCCAATAAACAATACAAAAATAAGAGTAAAACAAACAAGGTCCTCGAAATGGTAGAAAACCCTAAAAAAATATACGGTGGGTAGGGGGTCAAGCTCACTAATGTTATATATAACGTTTAAATAGTTGTAAAAAAAATTCACAAAATGTTTATTTTGAGGTTGATAATCTCGGAATATCCATAATTATGACTATGATTTTGCAACTTTGGGTTTGTTGCATTTATCGTTCTATTTAAAATATTTTTTGATATTTAAGAAATAAATGTTCAAGAAAAGGGCAACCCTAGCTGTGCCATACTATCTTTTTTCCCCAAAACAGTGAATAAATAGAAAAAATACAGCTTCAGAATTAATAAAATTTTAATAAATCTATTGCATCATTACTGATCATGTCTTTAAAAATTGTATTTAGCTAGATTCACAAAGGGACAGAACTCTATTAAAATATACAAATTTTCAATCAAGGGCATTGAACTTGAAAAGGGGTCCAAAGAGAGGCATGAAAGATATGGAATCGCGACAAAGACAGTAATCAATTAAGAAATAAAATAGTTTGAAGTAAATTACAGAACAAGTTGTGGTGCTTTAATTTTATATTACAATAATGCATGTTATGTAAATATGAAAAAACAACAAGAAAGATGTGTATCTGTTTATACATTTGCAGTTGTACACATGCTTTGACAAAACTCAAGGTAAGTAAATATGAATGAAAACTAAATAAATATTGAGTTATAAATTTCAGTTGGATGGAAGCATTACAATGACAAGTTTAGGCTGTGAAATCCGGGGGGGGGGGGGGGGGGGGGGGGGGGGGGGTGGCGTTATGAGGTTCCATGCACCCATGTTGAATTGTACTTTGTCATGCACTGTCGCCCCTAGTCCGAAAAATCTGACGTTTTCCTGGCTTTTTTTACGATTTTGATATTTTACATGCCAGGAAAACGTCAAAACCGATGCCATTACGAAAACTGGAAATTTCGCCGTCTTCAACTGGAGTTGATTTTCGATAGTTGTGAACCGACCTAAATGCCGAAATCAGAATTTATCAAAACACAATGCCTATAGAAATCACCAATATCGATAAAAAGAAAATATCACTCCACATTTCGTAACAGGACATGGAAGATTTTAAAATGCATGAAATAAAGACAAATCTCGACAGTGTGATAAAACCTTTTTAAACGGATTATCTATTTCATAAATGAACCATAAAAACTATATTGGTAAGTTCTTTAAGTTTTGTACTATTTATAACTTTTGACTTTGAAATTTAATTCAGTTCGCAAGTATCTAAAATCAACTCGAGAATGTCGCCTCTGGTTGGAGGCGGCGATTTCCCAGTTTACGTAATGGCGCCGGTTCTGAGGTTTTCCTGGCATGTAAAATATAAAAATCGTAAAAAAGGCAGAAAAACGTCAGATTTTCGGACTATGTCGCCCCGTGGGGATTCAGGTTAGAATAGGTCCACAGTATCCCTTGCCTGTCGTAAAAGGCGACTAAATGGGGCGGTCCATCTGATGAGACCATATAAACCGAGGCCCCGTGTCACAGCAGGTGTGGCACGATAAAGATCCCTCCCTGCTCAAAGGCCATAAGTGCCGAGCTTAGGCCTAAATTTGCAGCCCTTCACCGGCAATGGTGACGTCTCCATATCAGTGAAATATTCTGGAAAGGGACGTTAAACAGTATATTATCAATCAATCAATCATGCACTGTCAATCTACATAATAGTTATATAGGTCCAGCAGTATCCTCACATCAGGATATCACTTCTGTTAAGGGGCTTGACAAGGAGGACAACTCCAGGCTCAGCCAGAACAATAACAATGTGTGCAGAGTAATTTAGGACCTAAATGGTTCACTAGTTGATGTACATAGGATTCCCAAAATTTTATTTTATTAACTACATGAAGATATCTAGCCAGGCTAGCTACTATTTCTCTGGTTATTTTATATGAAAGGGTTCAGATTGAGTAAGATTGTCCTTGAGGTCAAAGGCATGTTTCACATATCTAGTCTGTGTTGACTTTTGGTTAAAGCTGACATGAACTCTTAAAAAGGCATCAGTTTTCATCTTTGTACGACTTACTACATTCCTGTACGCCCTTGTCCGACATATTTCTTCGATTCCGCCATATTTAATCGAAGATTTTTGGCCACCTGTACCTGCTATATATAGCCCTGTAGAATTGTTTCACTTGAGTGATTTTCTAGTCTGGCTGTCGACATGTACACATCTCCGATAGCATACTTTTTAGAAGTCCATAAACTGACCAATACATGATTGAAAAGTAAAAATTCAACAAAAAATAGAACTATACCGAGAATTGAATTATTTTTAATGCATTTGCTGCAATATATAAAAAGTACACTTACACGGAATACATTTATGTACAGCAAAAATCCATGCAGGTCGAGAAAACGCGTCAAACGCAGTGATAAAACATTTACCTGAATACTGCTATCGTTACAGAGGTGTGCACATGTCGAAAGAATTATCCTATTTTACTTTTATTGAAAAATGCATCTCAGAAGTCATGTAATCCATTGCTAACTCAATAGTAAAACGTGACCCATGCCGATCATTCTATTTGGTCAGGGAAAATATCAAAGGTTGAAAGCTCAGTGGGGTTGATTGAAATTTTTTTCCTCAAAAATAAACATTATAATATACTCTTGTTTGTAAATGTAGTAAATAAAATTTATGATTACATGGTTTAACTTCATTAAATTTATAATAAAGCATGCGTTATTACGAATCATTCACCTTTTGAGGATATTTTCCTGTGATAGGAGGGGGGGGGGGATAAAACATGCATATTAAAACTCTCGTAAAAATAATTTAAGAAAAACGTCTGAAACAGATTCATTATCAAATAAATACTGTGTATAGGCTTTATATTTTTATAATTTGATTTAAAGTTATTTATAATTTTATGCACAATGAAAGAAAAAAAGTGAGCAAGTTCACACGCTCCCCCAAAAGTCGAAGTGCTGAAATTCCCAGAAAAAATAAAGGAATTGTAATTTCTATGAAATATGCTCAGCTATACACATTTTGTCCAAATTGTAAATGTAAAAGTGCGGAAATTCCCGGAAAAATAAAGAATTCGAATTTTCTGGTAATGTGTAAATCTACACACACATTGTCTCCTATAAATATCTGCAAAGTTCGACAAAGCTCTGTGCAGTTGTTTATGAGAAGTTGCACTGACCAAAAAAAAAATAAAATAAAAAAAAAAGGAAAAAAAGACTGACTGACGGATCAAAAACATTATACCTCACGCAACAAATTGCGAGGGGTATAATAAACGAGTTCGATTCTGTGGTGCAATGTGGTGCAATGATAGTGAAAATAAAATTTAATGTGAATTAAATTTCTAGACAAAAATAATTAATGATTTTTAGAAAAAGCATATAGGAAGGGAGAGCAAACTCCCCATGAGAATTCCACATTCTACCTAAAATTAGCTTTTTAAAAATTCTCTTGTCTGTTGTCTAGGTCCAGATTCGACACGTACGTTTGAGAGGGTATTTGAGAAAGTTCTCAATGTTCCCATTCATGTGATGTATATTTCACGTTTATTATATCCCCGCTTGAAAAGTGGGAGGGAATATAGTAATCGGTATGTCCGTCCGTCTGTCCGTGCGTATGTTTCTTACGCTTTGAGGTACCAATCTCTTATCCGCAAATCATCTTGTACCACTTTGTGAAATTGAATGAAACTTTCACAGAATCTTAGGTTTATTACATATTACCACTGTGCAACTCCTATTTTACTTTTCAGGGGTGTAGCAACAGGGGGGGGGGGGGGTTGCCTCCCTTTTTTTGCCGCGACCTAACTTATACTATAAGAAATGTTGATTGAAGGTGTGGGTTTTTTTTTTGTTTCTTTTTTTTTTTTTGCTTGTCAACTTTTTCAGGCAATTAAAAAACATTCTCTGACTGGCCACCACTTTACGATGCTACGTGCCTGCTTTTTGATTCGACACATATTTTGGGTTTAGCGACAACAGCAAAATATGGACTTTGCCATTATAACCATATGGGAGGCGGGGTATCATTTAGTGAGCTCATTGCTCACAATATCTCTAGTTTCTCTTTCAATTTGGGCGTTTGGGTTAATTTCTTGTCACAGTCAAAATTATTCAATTTATAAAGTTTCGACATCCCACCTGAGAAAAATCCTTGATCAGTTCTAAGGCTTAATAAATGAACTTTTTGTGTGAAGTTTGTGGGAAGGAGTTCAAATCGAAAAAAGGTGTATATAATCACCAAAGAAGACAGCATCGTCCAATGGGTCGTTTTCTATGCGACACATGCATGAGATCATTCAAGATCAAAAGTGATCTACAAAGACATCTTCGAGTGCATGGAACCAAATCCTATGTGTGCCAACACTGTGGTGATCAATTCACCACTAGGTTTGCTTTGAAAGATCACACTGATCGCCACAACGGTACAGGAAAGTATAGATGTGAAGAGTGTAACAAGTATTTTGTTAATAAAACGCATTATACTGGCCATGTCGCGTCCCACTCTGAGGAAAAAAAAACATGGATGCAGCAGGTGTGAGAAAAGGTTTTGCTACAAATCAAATCTTACTCGTCATTTGGAAAGATGTAATATCCCTAGAAATTTAGAATTTTCTTGTGATAGATGTTTGAAGGCATTTGCAACTAAAAAGGGATTGAAGCAACACATTATTGTACACCAGCCAAAGACTTTTCAGTGCCCAAAATGTGGAAAATGTTACCGGTACAAGAAGGACTATTCGCCACATGTATCGAAATGTGAATAACTAAGCTGTTAAAACATTTCAATTTTCCTTTTTTTACTTTAAGGGGGCCGACTATAGTTTCCATTGCGCAATATTTCGCGCATCATAGTAAATTGAAGCGTATTTACTGTTTAAATGCAACTTTTTTTGCTTAATTATCAAAATTAAACAAAATTAAGAAATTATAGGTAAAAAAATGTAATAAAATTTGATATAACAGATTTTTTAAACCGATTTTGCAATTGATAGGTAGGTTGATGTCGTTGCAGTGTGTTTTTGACGTTATGATAATCTGTAGCTCTTAAAGAAAGGGGTAATAAAAATATTATTAAAGAAAAAGTAATAAACATACGCTCTTGAAATTTTAAACATAAAAATGTGAGAATATCTCCAATATTTTTATTATGTTTTCATATGAATCCATTATGTACGTCATATTTTGTTATACTTTGTAAAAATAGTAAAATTTTGCTAATTTTTTGTATTTTGAGATGCTCCCTCTGGTAACAAGACGGTAGAATTTTGTGTTTCTTACATATATTGTATGATATAGTATTACCCATCAAATATTATAGTTTGAACAAAATGTCTATTGTAGTATTTGTATAATTTGCTTTAAAGTGCTACAAATTGACATTTTCCTATATAATCCTATACTAAACACTGCATGAAAAGTCGCATTTAATATAATTTAATAAATTCGTTTACTCCAGTTAATTTCTTGTATTGAATTTAATTTATGTATAACGGTAAATTTTACATGAGATATATTGTGATATAATTAAATACAGTTTTCAAATAAGTATAATCATATCTAATGCAAAATACGTCGAGAATAATAAAGTTTAATTGAGATAATTATACGTTCCGTTTAAGAATATCGACATTTCAAAGTAAATATGCTTATACTTAAAGTTTAAGTACATTTTTGGTATTTTGAATATGTCATAAATAATTCTTTATACCTAATGTAAACTTATGTTGAAACATTTTTGAAAAAAAATATTTAGGCACCCTATTCATTTTAATTTATTTATTTCTCATTTTTATTTATTTACCCTTATGTAGATTTTTCAAAACTGTGGAATATAACTTAGTTTTTTCTCTATCGACTATCACTGTAGTACAATTACATCGGGATCGAAGTCGGGCTCGAAAAGCAATTTATTTAAAAACAACACACCGCGCCGAAATTCAATTTTTTGGAGAGTTCCACGCAGCCATGTTGAACTTGATCATGATGTTGTACGGGAGGAAGGGGCGAAAGAGATTTACTCGAAAAGGAGAAGCATGATAAACTTTGGATGGAATTTATGTTTTAACAGAAGATGAAGACATTTACGACCCTGTTTAGCGGTGGGAACAATGTACAAAATTTTATCATGTGTCCTTGAATGAATAATTGCCTCTGCTACTGATAATGTTACTGTTCCTTAGTCTGGGCTGTACACATAAAATGCCTGGCAGTAAAAACGTTTGGGCAAGCGCTATTTACAATTTGTAATAATTATCTAACACTTTAACCATCTAACTTAAAGATGGATTTTAACCCGAATTTTCTCGTTTGGGATTGGTTTCAGAATTTTTGTCACTAAAGTGTTCCTCTGTTCAGCATTTACAGAGAGTGTTGTACGATGTAATAAATTATTTATTTATTTTTTAATGCCTACTCAAGAATATATTGAGCACTTATTTTGATTATTTAAATAGTTGCAGTGTGGACTGTGCCTGAGACGATTCCCCATAACGCCGGCTATGTAGACAGCTTGTGAAAATGGTGAGAACCATACCGCTCAAATTTTCTATTATCACAAATAAACAAACAATGTTTTTATTAACTTGTATCTTTTAGCATAAGAGTATAAAAAATATTGCAACAACTTGAAATTCTATATACCAAGTAGACAATACGAGGTTTATATTCTTACGCGGGTATGTTTAGGAAGCATATAAGTAATTTATCGGGAAATTTAGACTTTTTGAAGAAAATTTAGTTTAATAAATTACCAAAACCACTGATAAACGTAAACTGTTATTTACTATCGCATACAGATTAAAGCGTGTCTAACGCAAAGACGTGCATCACGTGACTTCTATTAATAGCAAAGTTTTCCTTAATAAAAAGGTTTACAGAACATCAATACCCCGGAGTTTGATAATTACTTTGAGTATGTAATATAGCTGAAAAACATCTATTTTGTCTAAAAAGTGCTGCTAGAATCCCACTATCTTGTCCGTAAAATATTTATTCCACACATTCGCACGAAACCTTACCCTTTGTTTTGAATTTTATACATATGAATGGAGATTTTTCGTACAACCATGCTTAACTCGGGATTCTAGCAGCACTTTCCAAGTTTGTCAAAATGCAAACTTTCAATCTGTACAAATCGTATGTTTTAAAATACCCAGCTTATTGTTGTTCTGTTGCATTTTTTGGTCAAGAATGACGGACGATAGGCCGACCGGGATACGTAATATAGCTGACTGTCTTTGAAAGAGAATATAATCGATGAAAATAAATTAGCATACCTGTTTAATTAATTGAACTCAATATGAATTTAACACAATATATCCGATATTTCCTTTTAAACTCCATTTTACGTATCTTTGAACATGCCGTCTTGGCCAAATTCTCTTTACACGACATGATCGATTCCCAAGTTACTTGATGTACACATATGATGTCATCGGTGGTAGATTTTAATCAAGATGACAGATACAGCATAACAAAATAAAAACATTTTTATTTTTGTTAATGTTTACACGTTTCTAATCATTTTCTAGAGTTAAATTACATAGCTAAATACCAATATTACGAAAACCTGATTTCTAAAATTGACGTCATCTTGCCTACTATGACGTCATAATGCAGCACTGGTTTAGCCAAGTAAGAATATTTTGTATGCTTCCTTATTCCCCCTGCGTATTTTCCTTATCCTAAAAATACAATAGCAATGGATTCTGAGCTATGCATAATTTTTTTACATTAAATACGTAAGCATGAATTATTAAAAATAGCTATCACATTCTGTGATGCACAATTATGCATGCATTATTTACAGGAAATGCTCACAAGAAATGACAAAAGCAGTATGAAGATTAACACAACGGTAAGATTTCTTAAATTTTCTGATAAGATCAATAAAATCACATGAATTGATTTATTTTAGTTCACCTGAGCCATTTTAAGACCCGAGCGAGTTTTCTGTTCTGTGTCTGGTATTCGTCGGTCATCTATAAACTTTTCAAATTTTTACATTCATGAGAATCATTCCTAGTTTGAATAAAAATCCCTGCAAGATACATCTTTTCTTTCAGAAATTGTGCCAGAAAAGTTTGAAGTAGCTATGGGAATGATCAACATTGAACTTGCTGAGGCTCTCTTCCTGAAAGTGACTTGACCAGATATTTGGCTACCCAGTATGAGGTACGAACTAATCATTTGTTGTACAATGTACAACTTATTGTGTATGAGATTGCCACCATTTCCTGGAAGTTTGCATTTGTTGTCCACTTTAAAAACTTGCTATCTACAGTGTAAGTCGTTAATATATTTCACTTTATGTTAAATCACTTGTTCATTATCCCAATAACTTGCATGTTAAATGCTGTAGATACTAACCTTTGCATTTAAGTTTACTCTTAAATCCCATGTGTTCCGAGTAGGTACACCCATTTCATATCATGTTTTGTCGTCCCTAAATTTAATATAATACATATCATAATATGTACTAGATCACAAAGTTTGAGGATTTTATTATTGTATGAATGTTATCTACTTGCTCTATATCATAAATACATCTGTTTGTATATTTTTTCTACGAGATGCCATACCTGCTTTTAATTTTTCATATTTTTTTTATGCAAAGTATCTTTCTGCTACATTAAATAAAATATCGTGGAGGAACACGAAGAAAAGGGCTGCGCACCTCAACATATTCAAGGTCAAGCAGGTAAAGACATTGGTAAATTGCTAAAAAAAAAAAAAAAAAAAAAAAGTCACCAGTCCCCAATTTACATGTTCTTCCACAAATTCTGCCGCTTGCTGTTGTGAAACTATATATATGTGTGTCTTAATATGATAATTGCTGTAAATGCTATTCTTTGCATTTTCCTAAACTTTGTAAATCTTCAAATTCCATGTGCTCGGACTTCGGTACCATTATGTATGTTTCATATCATATTTTGTCGTCTATAAATTTGATCTATACATATAATTATATGTTTTTTTTATGCAATTCACTTAACTAGATGACACAGAGAATTTCTTTCATTGTGTAAAATGTTATCTTCTTGCCGTAGTCATGTTAGTCATAAGTATACCCTGTTTGTATATTTTTTCTCCTTTTTTTTTGTATATTCTTTCTATGGAGAGCCACACCTGTTATTAATTTTTCATATTTTGTTTATGACAGCTTTTTACCATATCCATAGTATCTTGCTGCTAAATGAAAGAATTAGTGTGGAGGAAAGGGCACCTCAACATGTTCAAGGTCAAGCAGGTAAAATGCTCCAAAAAAAAGATGGTGAAAAAAATCATTAGTCCCAAATTTACACGCTTCGAAATCTGTAGCTCGCTGGCCTGAAATAATAGATAATTATATGTCTTTATTACCCAGATTTGAAAAAATGGCATATCTTTTGTAGTCTTCTGTAAATTTTTAATTAAGCAAAATTGAGCTGTGTTTCCTCTAGGTCAAATGATAATTTTAAAATCAACTCAGATTTTGTTTTTACTATTCAATATATACAATTGCATAAATCCGGAAGCACACATAAAATATGTATATATAGGCAAATGGGTATTTGTTTTTATGTTTATTGTAGAAATTAGGAGCTAGGTGTGCTTCTCCAGAGCTGAAAACTTCTTGGCATGAAGAGAAGAAGAAGCAAGAAAAAGCAGTTTTAAATATTGATTACGTCTTCATAGTACAAAAAATGATTCTAAAGATAATACTATCTATGAAATTAGAAAGCTGAAGTTGCGTTCTGATGAATGTGAGGATGTCTTCAAAGAACAGGACACCAAAAGTGCCATTCTCAAATCAAAGCACTCTAAAAGGCAGAGCATAAGAAGAACTTGGACAAATAAAGAATCTAAAAGAGTCAATCCTATGGATGTATTAATTGAACAGAGATGGGCTATTAGAGATGAAATATCTGAGTTGCTACTGTTTTGCACAAATTCAATGTTAGATAAGAAAAATATACCTAGTGTTGTATTTTTGACAGTGAAAGTTTTTTCTTATGCTTGATTACAGATTAAAACTGTTATGTATTTTATTGTTTAAACATTTATTGGTTTGTTGTGTAATCTGCAATCACATACATTTTAATCTTGATTTATATATCACATATATGTACAAGTCTAACTTAAATAATAAGTGCATGGACATTATTGTGGAAAAAATAAGACAATCATGATCAAGGGTAGTCTGAAAGAGCTTTGCTGGCAGTAAGTTGCAGATCTTGATACCCAAGTAAGAGAAAGGTGGCGTCTCTGACCGATCCTTTTGCTGTTGCTTGTGGGCGAGTGAGGCTTCTCTGTCAGTGGCTTAGTGAGTCATAGATGTAAAAAATAGAATAGGCAAATGAGGTAGAGACATTTCTGAGTAAAAAAGGGGTGAATTGTGATTTTAATAAATATTACAATTGATATTGCAAGAGTAATGAGAATTGCAAGAGTAAAATATTAATTTATTTCCTTCCATTTGAAGTAAGAGAGTTTATGAATTATGAGTTATGGAATTGTAATTAAGGCTTAAAAAATTGTTAAATATACTTTTACATATGTTTATACAGGACTTTTATATATGCATGTTTCAGAGCTCATTTTTGATATTTTAAAGCAAAGTTGAAAATATCACTATTGAAATGTTTTGCATTCCAATGTAACGTTGATTTAATGAGGATGTGTTATATTACAATCATCAAGCAATAAACCTAGCAGTTGGAACAGAAATGAGCTACATGTATTGTAAACAAATTTAAGCTGCTATTGTTTTGTGTAATTGTGATACTTTTTCCTTAATTTGAATTGACATAACCAAATGATATAAAGGGTTTTTTTGGGTCTTGTATTTTTCACAGTCAACATTAAGTATTTTTCAAGTTGAACTTGGATAATTAGTGCATGGACATCTATTGTTGAAATACTTGGGAAACAATATAAGGGTGGTCTAAAAGAGCTTTGCTGGCAGTAAGTTGCAGATCTTGATACCCAAGCAAGAGAAAGGTGGTGTCTCTGACCGATCCTTTTGCTGTTGCTTGTGGGCGAGTGAGGCTTCTCTGTTAGTGGCTTAGTGTGTCTTATTACAATGTACATGTAAAAAGAATGGACAACTTTTATTGGCAACTTTTCTTCTTTTTATGCAAAGTATGATATAATTTATTGTGGGAAATTGAAAAGCCATTTACAACCCATGCAGAAGTTTTAATAGGGGCAGTTTCAGTCAGATTTTGCAGTCTTTTGGAGTCCAGAATGACTACATTTTTTACCTGTTGTGTTTTGATTTATTGCGGATTTGAATTTTACATACAATACTATTCTTATATTATTTATAATTACTTCAGTATATTACTTACTACTAGTATGTAGAAATTTACTCCATTATAATTGAGCTACAATCATGATTGTAAATTTTTTAATTCTGACTTTTAGGCTTAAATTTGAAATATTTTGTACTTTGTTAGAACTCATTGTTTGTTCACTATTGAGATGACATCTAATAAAATTGAATGAGAAATGGATTTGTGTAAGATTGTAAAATACTTGCCAAAAAACCCACAATTGTAAACCATACAAATTATTGATGGAATAAATGTAAAATAAAAATATTATGCTATAATATAATAATGTTAAATTTCATCAAATACAACCTTAAATCTTAATTATATGGGAAGGTTTCATCCGTACATTTTTTCATCACATATACAAAAGATTTAATATTAGTTTTTGAAAGAATAAAATTTGTACGTATTAGTAAGTTTACAATTCTCCGTATATAACTTAATTTTTGGAAGTATTATAAAGTAAAGTGTGAATTTATTAAAAAATAATGAGGTAAAGATCTATGTTAAATTTTATTAAACGAACAAATTTAATGTTACCGTAAAACTTAATTTTATGGCCATGTTTAATAATAATTATACGTTTTGTATATTAGAGGTATAATAATTGTTTACGGCAGACTAAAATCCGAACGTATTAGTAAGTTTACAGTTTTCCAAACTTTATTAAATTTGTTCTTTTAATTTTTCATTAAACTCGTATTAAATGCTAATTATTTTCTAACATTTACGATCCCACAATATGTTATAATATGCATTTAAACATAAAATAATCGAGCATTTAAATCACATTTAAGATAAAAATTAAACCCGACTTTTCATGCAGTGAAATGTACCTGTATTTTGAGACGGTCCTTCCAAAATACCTGGGCGGTAGATTTCCCCCAAACTTTGCATGTACACTGAAGTTAATGTAAGTTAAACGCGTCAAACGCAGTGACGGCCCCCTTAAATTTAACGTTGAAAAAAAAAACAACGGTAATCTGAATTTATAAATTTCTTTAAAAGAATCTGACAAGAAGTCTATAATTATGTGTCATTTTTTTTCTCTTGTATTTACTTTTGTAGTTTTGTTTCATTGTTGAAAATTACCGTTTTGTGTCAGTATTATTTTATCATTTAATTGAAGCTTGAAATAAAATGGTTTTAAAAATCAGAACATTGCATATATTTAATCAAAATTTATTGAATGAACAATAGCACTGTTTAATAATTACATGTATTAAAGCGAAAAGTTTATGTTACATCCGTTACATCAATCCCAAGGCGTAAACTTGGCAACAATTTCGACTCATCTGTCTAGTAATGGGCATCTACCCTAATTGGTTGTACTCCTTTTGGTGCTGATTCCAAGTCAGATATTAAACCAAGTGTTTTTTTTTTCGATTAGATTTTCTTCCCGGTGTATCAAAGAAGTGATCTCTGAAAAAGAATTAATGCATTTTAAATACAATTTATTGCGCAATGTTTTATTTAATGTTAATGTTAAATAAATTACATGTAAAATTTAAAAAAAATCTATCAGGTGTGCACAAAAACTTTATTTTTAATTTCACAATGTACCCATAATGGTGTAATTTTGTCGATGTAAATCGGTGGTTCCCTCTGACTTCCTTTTCCAAAAGGTCTTTCACATAAGAAAGCAGGTGTTCGTGGGTAAACGTGTGCTTCAGTAGTCTGCATATGGAACGTTCTAAAACAAAAATAAATATGTAACTATGCATTTCCATCACTAGTACAAAAGCCAACTTAGACGATATTATATTATGTATTTCTATTTTAAAATGTAAGAAAACAACTAGTACCTATTTGGATTGAGCCTCATAGAGTGTATTTAGGTTATTCTTTTCATATGTTGTCCAACACCGGCTGCAGTGAAAATGCCTTTTCCTGATGGATCCAGTTCTGTCATTTCAGAGAAGAAACTTTCTCCAATAAGGCTACTGTACGCTCTCCAACAATACGTCTGTTCTTTTACAAGCTCATACATGTATAAATGTCCCTCCAGGTTGCACAACAAGGATTCAAATGTAACTTTCAGTATTCCCTTAATATACATACCAGGTGGGGGAAAGCATCCGAAATCAACACCATTCAAAAGCCATTTTCTCAGGTTTAACACTCTTTTCACCCTTTCTGTTGCCGGGATACCTGTAATATCTTCTGCTTCTCCCCACTCTCTTATAAGATGACAAAAATTTGCCTCTTCATAATCCCCGTTTTTCGCCATTTCTTCTTCAACTTTTTCACAAAACATTGTCCTTGCAAACGCTTCATTCTGCTGTTCAATTACTTTTCCATTAGGTAATACCAGTAACGATGCAAGCTTTAATCGTGTTTTCCGTGCCTTCGCTACCTTAATCCAAGCTTCTATCTTAATGTTTGCAAGTCCAGATCTGCAAATTTTTCCCCTTAGACAAGTTCGAATGTGTGTTCCGTCAACCCCCTTAATTTCCAACTGATTTCTTACTGGATGAAATTCTGGGGAATAAAATGGCGTGAATGACTCATTTAGGCATTCTATTTTAATATTTTCTGCAATTGGCCTCTCTTTTATCCAAGATTGAACGTTTTCATTCCATTGAAATTCTGCGTGTGCAATAGCAAGTGCAAGCTTTGGATATGTAGGTTTTCGTAGAGCTCTGAGACACATTATTCTTAAAGTTAAGATTGTCTGTGGAGTTTTCTTTTTATTTTTTCTTGGATTATGAACATTTGAGGAATCACCAAATAAATTTGACAGCTTGTTCACCTTTTCATATTTAGGCAGATTAAACGAAATCTGTAAATTCTTTCTTCTTGGTTTTACATTAAGGAATGTCAAAATGTCTCGCAATTCTTTGTCAGTAAATTCATTCAAAGTTTTTGCTGAGGAAAAACAAAACCTGATTTCAGCAGCGATTTTTGATTCCCACTTTGTCTTGCGTTTACCTTGCAACAAAATATCACGCACAATTGTGATTTCTTCATCAGTAAGACTTTCGGTGGCAACGTTTCTCTCACAGTCTGTGCTTATCCCAGAGTCGCCAACCTGCAAGTCTTCAGCTTCTTCCTTTTGAGTATCTGTATCTTGAATCTCTGTAACATCATTTAGGTCGTCTTGAAGAAAAGATGAAGCCTCTTGTGCAACTTCCGACTCTTAAGTATTTAATGCACTGCAGAGTAGTTTATTGCCATCGTCTTCGGTGGCTGAGTTTTGATTCTTTTTATCACGAATGTTCTTCCAGCCATTTGATGATGTTTTTAAGGGTCTAAGTAAATTGTTCTCAAAACCAACCACAAATGACACTGTACCTTTTCCATTTCGTTCTTGAAATATCTTCTGTATATTTTTTAAGGTTCCAACATTTTCTAACTGTTGTATGAGTTCAGTTTTTTTCAAATCACAGGTCTTTTTCCACACATTTTTCTGCAGTTGTAAAATTGTTAGTGGAGTTCCTTCGGAGGAAGTTGTCATCAGTTGTGCCCATTGTCCATCGAATGTTTCGCAAGGAATATGAAGTCCTTCATCGTGACAGACTTGGTGAAAATGATCGGCTACTTTCCGCATGACATCAACAGATAAACTCCAGCCTCTTAATACATACCCAATCGGCATGCCATGAGCTATCTCAGAATCCCATAATCGATCAGTGTCAGACATTGTGAATGCAAGAACCTCCGATGCTTTGGGCATTACAAGATTGTATACACTCTCGGTGATTCTTCTCGTTCTGTCTAGTTCTTCAAGCATGCTTAAGCTTGCTATCGATAAAATCGAATTGGAAGAATCCTGTGTCTTTTCAATAAAGTAATGAGGTGACTGTCTAACTAACTGTGAAGTTGGATCTTCTAATTTCCCTTTAAGAGATCGAAATTCACCAATAAATACTGCGTTGTCGCAAAACTTTTCAAGGTCAGATTTTAATTCCTTAATGTGTTTTGGGATTGATGTAGGTCTTTTTGGTACATTACAATAGTAAATGGATTCTACCTCCTGGATAACCCTCTGAAATAACTTGCGGTCATGGTGTACTAAAAATACCGTTGAGCTTTTCTCTGTCCATGAGACATACAATGTCTTGTCTTATTTAATGCTTCCATCTCAGCCATTATCTGACATGAGTATCTGAGTGGTAAAGGATAGTGCACTGTTGGTGTGTACTTTTGCATCCCAAAAGGACACTTAATTTCTACACAACACATTATACCTTCATTATTTCGAAGAGATCCATCGGGTGAAACCTCAATTATTTTTTTTTTCATTTCATAATATGAAATATGCACCCTCTTCGAAAAATACCGAGTATGGAAAGTACATAGGCATAACTAAGGACAGAATAGTCGCAATTCAGTGTTTTTCAGACTGTGCTCCATGCGTAATGGCTGACTGTTGCAATTGCGAAAACGGTAAAGATTCACAATTTGAAACATGAACATCAAAATAAAGCTTTTGCAGTTTTAACGAGTCTAACCCAATTGCCTGAAAAATGCTACTACCAGTAACTTTAACTTCCTTTCTCAAATTGTACCATGCATCAGTTCCCTGCTGTACAAACTGGGGTGGCAATTCTTCATCATGAGACAAACCAAGGTGTTCCAGAGCTAAAACACGATTTAAAAGTGGCGCATAATTAGAACACTTCATCAACTGCACTGTATTTTCATCCTTCCATTTGAATTCTGTTCCATTGATAATAGAAAGGTTTCTCCCTAAATTTGACACAGTTAACAAAGCTGACTGAATTAAGTCATTGACTTGATATAATCTTGTTTGAATTCTGTCTATCACAAAAGCTTCTTTTGACTCTTTCCATTTTTCGCCTACTTTTTCCTTAATCTTCTGAAGTGACACCGAATTTTTCACTTTAACGTACCTTAGTTCTTCCACCGTAGTTCCTATAACTTCTATCAAACTTTTCATATCCAGTTGAAGTTCAGAAAAACACTCACCGATCAATGGACAAGCACTCTGTGAAACCAATTCCAAATTTTCAACATGAGTTTTAACAGTATCAATCATTTCTAAGTCTTTTGATTTCTTGGATAACAGAGTGGAGATTTTTGGTTCATCTTCAAAATCTAAAATACCGATAAACCCAGAATTTGGAACAATCTTTTTTGCCATCAAACATGATAATATAAGACACATTACCTTTTCTGCCAGCTATCAATTTCACGATACCTTTATTGATTCCTGGTTTCATTTCGTTCTAAATCATAACATCTTGTGGAGTGAATTCATCTAAACAATTTCTACTAGGTACCACAAAATTAAATTTTTCCACCGCTGGATCAAATTCTGTTTTCGAATCCTGTCCCGCATGCTTCGGACCACCCATGAAACGCAAAAAGCGCCTACCAAACAAGAGTTGTCCTGTCCACCAAAACGATTTGCAAACAACTGAGTAGCGCATCTCTCGTGACTCATCTAAGTTTACAAAATTTAAAACATCATGGAAAAGGTGTAGCACTATGCTTTTTGTATTAAGTGTGCCATTTAAAATACTTGATGTAAATTTTTGTAAAAATGCTGACAGTCCTGCTTTGTCTAAAATTTCTTGGACTTGTTGCAATTCTAAATTTGACAGGTCTGCGATGTTGGAATTAGTAACGGATGAATCAAATAATTTTTTTTCTTGCTTTGCTGTGTGGAGAACTATTTACATTCTTCAGTACGACTTTTCCTTTTTTAAATGATCTTTTGGTCGAAAAAACAATCGGTGAAAGAAGCAAGTTTGTAGACCAGAAATTTCTTTTCGCTGGACTAAACCGCCGTATAGCCGGGTACAGACATACCCTTTTTGTTTTGGGTGATTTCGAAAAACAGGTTTTAAAAATACAAGCACTGGGTCTTTTTCGATTTCTTGGTATTTGAAGCGTCAATTTCGTTTTCCTCTTCATCTTTTGTCTGAGGAATAAAAAGAGGAACTTTTAATTTAGATTTGTTAAAAACTAATACCATTACTTTTTTTAATCAGCGCAGTAATATTAGATAAGCGGGTATGCAGTGATCGGATGTGTGTTTACTTTGACTTCGCAGTAATTATTTGATGCTCAAAGATTAAGAAAAATGATATTTCAAATTTTCCTGACAGAAATTAAGTTTAAAATTGCACATGTATGTTCAATTATTATCAAGATAGAAATCTTATGACGTTACAGTGCCTTCTAGTAATTTAAATGAAGATTTGGAGTTATCTCAGTGTGAATGTGGACACGTTTTCCGTGCCTTCGTCGAAAGTTTGGTCGAATGTTTGTGAAAACGGGTCGCAAGATTTGGGATCTGTTGCTTGCGATAAAGTGTTGAAACATATCGTTATTTGATAGGCTTTGATTGAGCATTGGATGTTTCGTCAAATGAAAAATATCACAGATTGTTTACCGGAGCACATACCTCCATCCTTGTTTTTCTGCAGCAGTAATGCTTACCGTATAACCGGAACAACACGCAGTGATCATTTTTCAATGCTTACCACAGTAATCATGTCACCGCTTACGCTTGTCAGGGGGTGCTCTATAGAGTCGCGAAGTAAGGAATTAATCTTTACGTCGCGGATTCGGACATGGAGACAGGTTCTTCAGATGAGACCGTATAAACCGAGTTCCCGCGTCGTAGTAGGCACGAAAAAAAAATTACCTAACTGCTCGCATCGTCGCAACTCAAGGCCAAAATGTACGCTCCTCTCCCATGTACAATGACCCTGGATAAATGCCGAGCATACGTCAAAATTTCCAGCTCTCCATCGGCAAGTAGTGGCTTCTCCATATGAGTGAAATATTCTCCAGAGGCTTAAACATTAAACTACAAGTTTACAATTAATCGATCGATCGTCTCTATATGTACTTGTGATGAGATATCTATGTAAAGGTGAAACGTTTCGAAAAGAGCTCATATAAGTGTCACAGGGTAAATTATAATTAGTTAATTAATATTACTAATTATCATTCATATCATTTTCATATCGTATTACATGTATAAGGCATCATAATTTAATTTATTAGTAACTAGTGAATTCCGTCATCACTACGGAATTTACTACGTTCATTCACTGCCTTTTTCATTCATTCATTCATTTATACGGGTGAGTGGTCAGTGAGAGTATCCGAGTGTGTGAGTTGTTAAACTGGTTTTTCTATGTCTCCTGTGCATTCGCGCCAATACTAACTTCTCAAGCACTCCAACCTTAGACTTTGAGGAGAGAAGACGCTCTCTCTCCCCAACACAAATTATCTTATGATATTGTGACAAATTCAGTCTAGGATTATGGTAAGAAATAATTGTTAAATTATTTCTTTGTCCATAATTGTTCATTATCTATTTGATCATTTTATTTAACTGAAGTGATTTCTAAATTATCTAAATTCATAAGTTTAACTTATCCGCGTAAAAGTGTAAGTGAGGTGAGGAATATTAAATACATTTTTTATAATATTGCAGATCACCCTTTTTCTGATTACGTATAATATATTAAATAATATCGAACCCAGCAGCCATGTTTTTGTTAATTACTACAACTTCAATACCTAGACTAGGCTGTGACATATGTTCTTAACTTGTATTATTGTCATGACACATTAAGATTGTATGCCGGAAGTGAAGTCCTAGTGTAAGCCTCCATTAATCTTTCGGGAGTCCTCGATGTTTTACAGAGTTCCAAGTAGCCTGTAAACTGGTTTTCTTTTAGAAGAACTCGCTTAGGAGTGTGTGATCTAATTTCGGTTTAGGCCTATTTGAAAGCCAAGGAAAATTTAGAAAAGAAGTACGATGCTTATAAATATCTATAGTTTCGGTGTGTCGTATATATATTGATCTTCAGTACTATGCCTTATTAAATGGGTAAGCCACACAAGGAGAATTGACAATGACGTGATTTCTATATGTAGATTTGTTGACGGAAAGGGAAAACTGGTTCTCGCACAAAAGAACAAGCTTGCAAGTAGATTCTGCAAAAAATGAATGAAGAGTGGTCAACGCTAATTTTATGTAAATTTTTTAGTCTGTAATTGGATTTATGAAATAATTCCTGTCAAACTTTAATGATTAGCTGCTTTTAAATGAATGATAATTATTGTTGATAATTCCGTATTGTGTGAAGAAAATACAATCTCTCACCAGAGGGCGCGCTCGTGTTGGAGCGGAGCGTAAAAACGTCCTCTGGTGAGAGATTGAAGAAAATATAGTTCAAGGAAAGTATTTGAATTTAAGTAAATTGTAAACATCCAGAACCACAAAGACCGCTAGAATGAAATTTCACCAAAAA
>NW_026924390.1:0-24092 GCF_032062105.1 Saccostrea cuccullata
AAGAACTTTTCTTGTGAATTATTACCGTTATTTTATTGGATGCTTACCGGAAATGGCTTTTACACACTAATTGTAGAATGGTATGGTAGAAAATACGGATCTCCGGATAAGTTGTTATATACGCCAACATACCTGTGAACTTTCTATACAAAACTTTATAAATAAGACGCCTGGATTAGATTAAAAATTATCGGCTGATTAATGAGTTTTATAGATGTTGTATTAGTAAATAAAGTATTCAAGTACATTGATTAAAGAATAGTTTTTGAAGTTTTACGAATGACATATGACGTAGACGATGCACCATTGCGTCAAGGTATAAAAGACAAGATTTTGAAAGTGCGTTTGTCAGAATTCCGCTTGCAGTTCCACCTTGCACAGCACCGTGCACCTGATCCGAGGTATTTATATTAGTAAGAATTTTAAAGTATTAAGATATTTTGAAATAGTTTTATTACAAGTTTTAGCGCAGTGAGAACATTTATCCAGTTTAAAGTACATGTAATATTGAATATTTAGAAATTTAGATTTATTGAATATTTAAATTCAGCGATATTTAGATTGTCGGTGCACTCGGGATTCTGCATGACCCTGGGAGACACAGAAAATTGTCTCTCCCAGTAAAGTTATAGTTGTTATTTAAAGTTTGTAAATTGTTAGCAGTTTGAATTGGTATTTACTCTATTTTTTTTGACAAGTAAAACTTAGTCAATTCTTCTAGTTCGGTGTGAAGTTGCACCGTTTGACTATATTACGACAGTGCACCGTACTTGAATTAATTATCTGTTGCATGTATGTATCCGAGGTGTTGGTAAATTTGCATGGCATACTTTTTACTTTAATGACATAAATTACTTTATTCTATAACCAGAAGTTATAGAATTAGGGTGGTGGACTTTAGTTGAGCATGTGCGGAATTATTGAGATAGTCGGGTGCGCTTGCACCTTACTTCGAGTTACTTTGTGAATTTATGTTCCGAGTTTAGATCTAGTACATTTCAGCAGAAACCTAGCACCTAACACCGAGTAAGGTTATATAGCACCAGTCAAGCAAAGATGGAACTTAGACCCAATTAGCTTATAACAGTAGCACCTGGCACCTGAACACCGGACACCTAGAACCAGTTTGCTTCAGTATCATCGGTAGCACCTAGCACCTTAAGCCGTTAGCACCTTTCACCGAGTCTAACGCGCATCTGTGACCTTTTAAATATAATTATTATTGTACATTACACTGTGGATTGGGACATTATATTAAACTTGTGTATTGTTTTTCGTTTGATTAATTTAATAAATTGATTGTAATTGATCACACTTGTTCTATCTAATTTTACTTAAGCACAGGTACCTTCGAACCCATTATTGTAACGTGCCTCTAGGGTACCTTCTGATTGAATATACACATAAGACGAAAACGTTACAATGATATTTTAAAAAAATGAAATTGTATAAAAGTTTTAATAATAAACCGTTACAAGTCATTTAAAAGACAGCAAATGCATGTTCCAAGAAAATGCTCTATTCTCTATTTAAAAAAAAATCTCTATAAATTTACAATTGTATGTACAAGTTCTTAAAAAATTATGAATAAAAAGTAAACCTAGCCCTAGTATTTTTGTGTATAAATATAAATTCCGTTTGTTTAAATTACATTGTACTAGATGCTGGTTATAAATTTTCAAATAAAAATTACATCAAATAAAGAGTGATAAAAAATTTAATATAATAAAACTGTCTCTTGGTTTACGTATAAACTATCAAAATTTTATCTTTCATTTTGCAAATAACATTTCATAAATTTACAGCAAAAATCTACACTGGACAGTTTGTGTGCACCAGATTTATTCCATTTTCTGCTTCACAGTCACACGGCCGAAGTTCATAGATACCACGGTCTTCATTAAAACTAACAGTCACATCTAAAAAAAATTAATTTATAAAGAAACGAAATTTAGATAGTGATATATATAAGGTCCTACATGTATTTGACATTCTATTCACCATGAGACATGAATTACTTTGTAAATATTCACATTATTTAAATTTCAAATCATGTATGTAAATCTTCGGAAACTAGAATGAATGAATAATGATAGATAAATAAATGAATAATAAATAAATTAAAGTAAAGTGAATAAATAGAGTTTTATATCAACATGTTTATTACAGGCACTTCATTATCTGCGTGGCATTACAAAGTTTTATGAAGCCTTGTACGAAACCAGAAGTCTCTGTCGAGACTGGTTTGTACTTATAGCAAAGGAAGAGAAAAGTACTTTAAAATAGAAGTTGGGAATTGAAACTTTACAACAGCAATAAACAGAATAATGATCCTTGATTATAAGTCTCTTTATGTTCTCAGTGCAGTCTACTTGCATGCCACATTATATTATAATCAGACTAAAACTGTATTTGGAGTAGCATTTTGAGAGCATCTATCAGGAATTTCTATTTTTAGTAACCAAGGCAATAATGTTCATCGAACTCAAAAATAGATATACAGAATTATGTATCTTAGTGTAGTCCACTTGTGTGGCAAGTTATATTGAAATCAGACCAAAACTGTAGGAGACGTAGCATTTTGAAAAATTTCATAGAAATTTTTATTTTTAGTAAGCACGGCAACACTGATCATCCGAATCAAAACCGATATATAGAATTATGTATCTTAGTGTAATCTACCTCTGTGTTAAGCTATATTGAAATCAGACCAAAACTGTAGGAGACGTAGCATTTTGAAAGAATTTCACAGAAATTTCCATTTTTAGTAACCATGGCGACAACGTTCATCGAAATCAAAAACTGATACACAGAATTATGTACCTTAGTGTAGTCTACTTGTGTAGCAAGTTATATTGAAATCAGACCAAATCTGTAGGAGGAGTAGCATTTTGAAAGATTTTCACAGAAATTTCTATTTTTAGTAACAACAGCAACACCATTCATCGAAATCAAAAACCGATACACAGAATTGTGTATCTTAGTGTAATCTTCTTGTGTGCCAAGTTATATTGAAATCAGACCAAATCCGTAGGAGAAATAGCAATTTGAAAGAATTTCACAAAATTTCTATTTTTAGTTACCACGGAAACACCGTTCATCGAAATCAAAAACCGATGCACAGAATTATGTATCTTAGTGTAGTCTACTTGTGTGCTATGTTATATTGAAATCAGACCAAAACTGTAGGAGGAGTAGCATTTTGAAAGAATTTCACAAAAAATTCTATTTTTAGTAACCACAGCAACACCGTTCATCAAAATCAAAAACCGATACACAGAGTTATGTATCTTACTGTAGTCTACTAGTGTGCCATGTTATATTGAAATCAGACCAAAACTGTAGGAGGAGTAGCATTTTGAAAGAATTTCACAAAAAAATCTATTTTTAGTAAGCACGACAACACCGTTCATCGAAATCAAAAACCGATACACAGAATTATGTATCTAAGTGTAGTCTACTTGTGTGCCATGTTATATTGAAATCAGACCAAAACTGTAGGAGGAGTAGCATTTTGAAAAATTGTTTACAGACAGACAGACAGACGGACAGACGCCGGACGCATTACTATCGCATAAGCTCTTCTGGTCTCTGACCAGTAGAGCTAAAAAGGAAAAAAAGTTCTATATTTTATACAGGGATCTTTTTGTCCCTGATTTATTTTTAACTCTTTCGCCCTCGGCAAAAAAGAAGGCGAATTCAAAAAAGACATATTGATTTCTTAATTACAACAAAAAGGCAAAAATTAAAGAAAAAAAAATAACCCTGTATGCCTAAACCAGAACCTACCGTTTCGTCCGGGAATTTTTAAGAAGACGAGGCCGTGTCTTTCCTGCTGCTGGAACTGTGTTAATCCTTCTTTTGATTCAGCCTGTATTGAATAATAAAATGTATTGTTATTTTGCAATGAATTTAAAAACATTCATTAAAGTTACATAAAATAGTATTCTTTTTCCTTTTGAAATGGATTATATCTACTATGTGAATTTTACTATCAGGTCCAGAGCATTTCCTCTGATGCCGAGATATTTTGGCGGATCTAGCTGTACTTGATATCTGTATTCAAAACGCCAGGTCTTATCATTAAGGGACTTCCTCACGATGAAATGACCTAATAATACAAACACATGAAAGACAATATTAAAAAACCCCTAATGTTTCAATTTCAAATTCAAAAAATTAAAGCAAGTCCTGCATACTGCATATAAGAACATTTTTTGAAATATTAGTTATCTTAATTAACACATTTTCTCAGATTGTATATTATTTGCAAATCTTAGAGAAATCGCTAGTGCGCTGTTGTTAACGACAAAATAATTATATGCACTTATATGTTTAATACACTATGCAGATGTAACAGAATCTATTCAAAAACTTCGGCATGAAAAGAAGACTTCCCTTGCCTTAGGCTTCAATTTGACATTTAGATGGATCAAAAATGCACCTTTTTCAATTAACAATATTCATTTTAATTCCTATGTTGATCGATATATCCATTTGAACTAGAATAGGCATATCTGTTCATAATAGGATTCTTCACTAGAAAAGTCATAAATAGCAAACTAACAACAAAACTTTTTATGATAAACTTTTTTATCGTCGACTTTCTTTTTAATTATATGCAGTACACCAAAATCATCTACATATGAAGTAAATGTCTCCCAGTTGATTCGATACATCAATCATCTTCTACGTACAAATAATTTGTAAAGCGCGACAAGCTATTGACAAATAAGTTGATGATATAAGGGTATCAACAATCTATATTTAAAGGCATTTTTCAAATTTATGATCGATACAATGACCTTGTTAGCAAATGCAATCTATAAAAATTAAAAGTCTAATGTTAACGGACGTTACTCATATAAATTGTAAGGTCATTTTCGTCACTGAATTGTCTACGTATTTTCCTGGTCGTGACGATGAGCACACGTTTGGTATGACTGGCAAAATGGGATGCTTACTTCTCAACGACATCTAATCTCACCTCTGATGTTTTGAATGTCGTTTTTCTTATACTTCCGATTTGTATTGGACCCAATGGACTTCTGAGCTTAATTACTGTAACTGTTCCTTATCTTCATATTCAACAATTTTTACACAAGATATATGTTATAAGGACAAATCCTAACTGATATAAATGACCTATATTTCATACATTGAATTTTGAAATAGAAACGGTCTTACATTTACAGTTTGTTAAAAAGTTCGTAACTTGACTGCATTGGAGACGTCCTTGGTCGGACACCAGAAACTTCGATTGATTTGGTATCCGCAGAGCTTTAACCGTTGGGGAAAAATAGCCTGATGACGTCAAATTCACATATGCTGTCTTCAGCATAACTAAAATGTGTATCAAAAACTGTGTACAAACAATAGCAGAAAAAACGATACTGTATAGCACGATTCCTCTATGGCGAGGCTTTCCCCAAAAGTCTGACTATGCATTGGAACTTCCCCCAAAGCTTGGTTATATACAAAAACCTCCCCTGGAAGACTGGCTATATAGTGAGACTTTCCCCAAAAGTCTGGCTAATAGATATATTTGAACTTCCCCGGAAGACTGGTCATATAGTGAGACTTTCCCCTTAAAGTCTGGCTATATATTGGAATTTCTCCTGCAAGGCTGACTATAAAGCGAAACTTTCAGTCTAGCTATATAGTGGAACCTCCCCTGGAAGACTGGCTATGTAGTTAGATTTTGCCAAAAGATTGGCTATATACTAGTATTGGAATTTTCCCTGGAAGACTGGCTAAATAGTAAGACTTCCTCCAAAAGCCTGGCCATATATTGAAACTTGGCTATATAGTGAGACTTCCCCCAACACCCTGGTTATATATTGAAACATTCCCTGGAAAACTGGCTTTTTAGTGAGAATTTCCCCAAAAGTCTGGCAATATGTTGTATTCACTTACCCTGGAAGACTAGCTATATAGTGAGACTTCCCCTAAAACCTGGCAATATATTGGAAATTTCCCTTGTACTAACTATAGAGTGAAACTTCCCCTAAAGCCTTGATTTATATTGGAACTTTCCCTGGAAAACTGGCTATTTAGGAAGACTTCCCTGGGCTTCATATATAGTTATTTTTCTCCACTATTAAGGAAAAGACAGTAAATACATGTAGCCAGTTTTTTTTTGTGGAAGACTTGGGGAAGTCGTACTATATGACACCGTTCTTGTTAATAATTTGCATTTGAAAAAGCTTACAAATGTATCAGATTATATTTTAACACATAGTTCTTGTAACATACACCTGACAATCTATTTACAATTTGGGTGATATGATCCGTAACTTTAAATATTTTTCAATTAAAAATAAAATTAAAGAGGATAATTTAATATTTGTATTCTTCCTTATAGTTAAATGAAATCACATCACAAATTTCAAATTGGAAAGAACATGAACGTGCGTGACACAAAGGTTGAAATGTTCTTTAAATTCAATCTAAATCTTAAAAAAATATATACTTACTATCTTCTGTTACTATGGCTACAAAAGATATTTCGTTTGAAAGGTAAAATGTTTTTTTTTTAATTTAAGAGTAAATACGATAATTTAAATTGAAATAATTGAACACGTGAAATATCCCGACATTCATAAGATAAAAATTAAAATAGAATTTATTTAGATATTTTTGCAATTAAAAAAAAATCTTTCGGTAAATTCTTCCTGGTCAGAAGTGTTTTTAACTTACCTGGTTTGGTCGCTTCCAGTTGAAAATCAATAAATGATAAGAGTTTTGTTGTCCTGGTATATAATACCTGAAGGAAAAAAAATGAAGAACTTTATTACAAGTTATGTCAATTTTCTTATTTTTAACAAGCTGTAGGGAACAGATTTGGATGCTGTTTATGATGATTTGCTGATCATGAAGAAGATCGTTTTGCACTATCTCTGAGTAATATAACAACGATTTTTAAAATACCTCTCGTGAAATATATGAAGAAGACGAACGTTAACGGAAATCGATGTTAAGAATCTATAGCTACAAACAATATAAATATGTGAAGAGGGCATAAAACACGGATCCCCTGTGAATCCCAATGGTGGAATCAGGTGCCTAGATGAAGAAGGCTTCCCCTGTTTTCCTGTCACACATATGGTCCTATGTTTAAATCAGTTAGATGAATAATCCGTAGTCAAATTGAATATAAAAACAAAGGTATAACAAATTGGTATATGAAAAGCGAAAATAAAAACACATTCACGTTATTTTGACCTTGACACACATGCATACTTTACATAATTTAATATGAAAAAAGTCTTTTACATGTTACAATTTCGAAATACACTGTAGTACCATATTGATTGGTTCTCCTATTGGCAATGTTCTAAATAGTTCTAGAACATCCTCTTCACTAAAGGATGGGGAATCCAAAATTTGGACTAACAAGAATATCTTTTTCTCTACAAAGGATAAAAAACCCATAAAAATAAACAATATAGAAACTTACACAATTTACACATTCATTTAAAAGTACTAAAAGGCTTTAAAAAGTTTTAAAAGTCCACATGTAACAAATTTTTCCAAACTCGAAAACTGTTCAAAACATATGCCTTGGCCTTCGATCTGTCATGATTTTTTCTCATTTATTATAATTAATGCATACTCATGGGTTCATTTTTTAAAAATTCTTTTCATAAATCAAAAACCAACATTATAAATTACTTACTGTAAGATCTACATGTTCTATTGAAGTAAAATCATTTAACGCAATAGAATGTTGTTTGTAATCGAACACGTACTTAACATGAAGAAATTTTGCTAGAATGCCATCGGGATTTAGGGAACGGAATGCATGGAGGTTTGTCCCGTCTGTCAGGGTAGTTGAACAAAGAAACCCCCCAAGTCTGTCCCCTTTGGGTGTATCCTCCCACTGGTGCCTCACGAAGATCTCCGACGAAGGCCACTCGTCCAGCTGTAGGTGTAAAAAAGAAGATTCAGTGACCCATGTTCATGAATTTTTATTTTTCTAAATGTTATTTACTACAAAGGAAATGAATATAACGACACAAACAGATATGGAAGCTTACACGTTGTTGAATCTAACGGACAGATATTTACAATCAAAATTAAATGTATCCAGGGATTTAAATAGTATTAAAACATTGCTGTGACGTCAATCCTTTGTTCTTGTAGTCTAAAAATTTACCTGTAGCCGTCCGATAATAATAATTACCAGTCTGATAATACATTATCGAACGGCAGTGATAACAAAATCGGACGGTATTTGAAAAACAAAAAGAAGAGTGAAATTAAGTTTAAATATGTGATCCAGAAACCCCCAATAAAAATGTTAAGAAAAAAAAAATCAGGAAACCAAACGAAAGGAAATTAAGTTGGTCACACTATAAAATAGCTAAGAAAAAGTAGCTAAGAAAAGATGAAAAGAAATCCGAGTTTAAACCTTCCACAACATTAATACTTTCCACTCTTTAAAAAGATTTTTTGATTCGGCACATTGAATTAGCGAATTTAAATTCATTTCTGAAAAAGGATCTGCAATCTCCTATTATGTTTGTTCCCCGATAACCACACTTTCAAAACCTGAGAATTAGCTTAAAATTTCAGCTAGGGTAAAAATTTGCATTTTACTGTCCATGGTGATGGTTAAAATATCACCTAAAATTATGCCAGTATCAATATCAATTTATGTACTTCATTAAAAAAAATTTTTCACCACCGGATCCCTGTCCTGCTAAACGAAACGACTGCCATTGAATGAATGAAATTAATGAAACAAGAGTTCACTCACTTTTTTTACCGTCTCATTTCTTTTATCTACTTATCAGACGGGTAGAAAACAATGGATGGCTAAACTCCCATTGTGTTATTATCGGACTCCTCCAGGTAACTTTTGGACATTTAAATGGCAATGTTTTAAGTAAGATATATGCCTCATACTATTCTATATGTAAAATTATCAGACAATATTCGGCCCTAACGGGCCAAAACAGTCTGATAATTTTACATATAGAACAGTATTCGGCATATATCTATTACTTAACGTCCCTGATGTACCTTAGTAAAACAAATTCTAGCTGCAATGATTGTAAACTTTATGTATCGTAATAATTATCCTGAAGTCTGAATAGAAAATAATTTCCGAATAATTATACTCTTCTGTGTATTTATCATTAATATGACTTCCAATTGTGTCCTAAATCTAGCCCTTGGGACCATGATTTTGTTCAACAAAAGGTAACAATTCAAATCGGGTTCGTTATTCCCCAAAAATTAAACAATGTAAACAGAAGAGGGAAGCTCAGAAAGACTAAACTGCAAACAGACTCTAAAGTAACTTACTAACCATCTACGAACATCGTCTTACCGGTCTTTAAGTGTGAAGAAGGTCTTTATAAATATCTATCTTTAATTCTAAAGCACATTTATCATTACTTCTTTTTTCTCATGGATTTGTTTGCATGTTACTTCTGCTTCTACTTCTACCAGTAAGTGGCATCCGTCAATTTGTTGACTATTATGCCACCAGGTGTGCGCATGTTTTTTTTTCAAAAAAATGACTAAAAGTAAAAATAATAATTGTGACAGTCTATTTACAAGTGAATTTAAAAAAATAATTTTTTTGGCTGGTGACCTATCAACGGAGGCGAGCCTTGAAGCAGTCAAGGCTCGGAGCCATCACGATAGAGGTGGGTAGGGCATTCCACTCCTGGATGGTACGTGGGTAGAATGACTCCTTCCTCACTGAGGTTCGGCATGATGGTAGCTGAAATGCCAGTATATTGTTGTTTCTGGTTGTTCTGTCTTGAGTTCTTAGTTTCTGGCTAGTGTCAATCTGGACTTCGTTGTTGCCGAGTTTATACATGGCACTGAGACAGGCTATCCTTCGTCTCTCTTCTAGTGATGGCCATTCCAGCTGGTTTAGCATCTCGGTTACAGACGAGGTGTTGTGGTATCTATTGTGGACATACCGAGCTGCTCTGCGCTGAATCATTTCATTTTTGTTGATATCTGACTTTAGATAAGGATTCCAGGCGGCACTGGCATACTCCACACTTGGTCTTACTACGGATTTGTATGCTTTCTCTTTGATGTTATTGTTACTTATATTGATGTTTCTGTTGAGGAATCCAATGGTTCTGTTCGCTTTAGCTGTGATATTGTTTATGTGTTCAGTCCACTTCAGATCTGACGAGATGGTAACGCCTAGATATTTTGCAGAGGGGATATGCTCCAGTTGGTGTCCATGTAAGGTATAGTTCTTCTTGATGACTCTACGATTCCTGGTGATGCTTAGCTCGTTACATTTTTCTGGGTGGAACTTCATGAGCCTCTTATTTTCCCACACTGCTAGTTGGTTTAGGTCTTCCTGCAGCTTCTCTGCATCTGCATCTGATGTGATGGTCATGTATGCTACGGTATCATCAGCGAAGAGTCGTACCATTGATAGAAGGCCCTCTGGCATGTCGTTGATGTAAAATAGAAAGAGACTGGGTCCAAGGACCGAGCCTTAGGGAACACCCGAGTCTATGGACACCTCTTCAGATGATTCGCCCTCCACGACCACTCTTTGCCTGCGGTTGGTAAGGAAGCTTTGAATCCACTGATTGCTCTTTCCTTTTGTTCCATAATGGTTGAGTTTGAGGATTAGGAGACTATGGCTCAATTTATCGAATGCTTTGGAAAAGTCCATAATAAGGCAGTCTGTCTGTTTTCCTTTGTCAATATTGATAGTGATGTCATCGATGAACTCAATAAGTTGGGTTTCACATGAAAGGCCACGTCCAAATCCATGCTGGAGTGGGTATATGATCTTGTTGAAATCGGCGTGGTTCATGATGTGGCTAGTGACGATGTGTTCCATGATCTTGCTGGAGATGCATGTTAATGACACTGGCCTATAGTTCACCGCCTCGTATTTCCTTCCGTTTTTGTATATAGGGCAGATGTTGGCTGATTTCCATACAGCTGGTATCTCTCCAGTTTGATAAGAATGGTTAAAAATCAAGGTAAGGATTGGGGCCACATCATCTGCCAGTTCTTTGAGAATCCTTGGTGTTATGTTGTCTAGTCCAGGAGCTTTGGTTACATTCAGCCCCTTAAGTAACTTGTGGACTCCATTTACTGATATGTTTAGGTCTTCAATCTCAGGATATCCACCCTTCATGCTGCATCGCTTAGAAAAATCTTCAGCTGTGATATCCACTTTTTCCGAGAAAACTTCTTTGAACTGTTCATTTAGTATATTTGATTTGTCTACTGAATCCTGGTGAAGAAGGCCACCCTTTTTTAAAGGTGGTATGCTATTCCCATCTGATTTCCTATGTTTGACGAATGTCCAGAAACGTTTACTGCTGTCTTGATTTGCATCATCTGGTCCTGATGTTACAATGTTTTCTACATCCTTCCAGTATGAGCGTCTGATTTCCTGCTTTGTTTTCCGTTTTAGTTCCTTATAGGTGTTCGCATCCTTTGTATTTCCCGATTTTTTCTTTTTCTTGTGGCATGCATTCCTTTTCTTTATCAATCTGCGGACATCTCGTGTAATCCAAGGCTTACTATTCTTAGTTCTGGCTAGCTTTGATGGAATATGTGCTTTGATACTTTCTTCGAGGGAGTGTTGGAAATGATTCCATAGGCTATTGGTCGAAACTGCCTTGTCCCTCATGGATTTGATGACAGTTAGTGCTTCTTTCATGTCTTTCCTGATCTCATCCCAGTTTGCCTTTCTGTACAATGGTATTAAACGAGGTCGTTGTTTTATTCTAGTTGGTATGACGTCTTCATTCTATAAACACTACATCATGATTTGAAATACCGGGCATGGTCTCCACCCTGTTGACAATGGATGGATAGCTGGTTACCACAAAGTCAAGTGTGTTTGCCCCTCTTGTTGGATTAACGATCATCTGCGATAGTCCTAGGTCATCAAGAGTCTCTAAGAATTTATTGTGTATCCTTGTGTACTGTGTTCCACTTTTAGTGCTTTTTGTTTCCCAATTTATTCCAGGGAGATTGAAGTCCCCTGGTGATATAATTATAGCATTATTTACCCTGCAAGCTCTTTCCATACTTTTGTAATAACTTAGGAAGCCTTCTTCAGTACTTGCTTTTGGATTGTAGAAACTGGATAAGTAGATTGTACGATGACCGACCAGATTTAGTTTGCACCACACGATTTCAAACTCTGTCTCAAATTCAGGCACTGACGAACTGAGAAGATCATTTTTCACTGCTATGATTACCCCTCCTCCACCAAGATGTCTGTCTTTGCGATAGGTAGTGAAGCCTGTCGGGAGAAACTGTGAATCCTTAACAGAGTGGTCAATCCATGTTTCTGTTCCGAAGATTACGTCGGGATTAGTGCTTTCAATGAGATTAAGTAATTCACCTTGTTTTGTTTTAACTGACTGAAAATTGATATTCAAGAGTCTTAGATTTTTCTTATACTTTCCTTTTCTATGATTATTACTGTCTCTTTCTGGGGTAGAGGTGTGTAGTGGGCGCATGGGTGAATCGCTGCCCGGGCTGTCTGGTAACTCTCCTAGAATACTGAAGTTGTTGCTAGTACTAAAGGCCATCGAAAAACAAAAAGTTGAGCAATTTGGACATCCACACATAATGCAGTCCCAGGCTAAGGCTGAGTCATTCACGTGACGTTGGTACGATCCTGATGTCATTGACTGGCATGCCCTGTGGTACCATTGGTTGCATGTGTCACAGACTATACCATGCTGGCTCCAGTCAACTGTTTGTTCGCATGTTCCATATGCATGATGATGGGTGCCCTCACTGACATTATAAGTACTTGTGGGACCTGGATTTAATGCAATATCATTTGAAAGAAGTAATAAAATAAGCGAAATGTGATGCATACTAAGATCTTTTACCGTCTGCTGAACGTTTTTCTTTGGCGTCGATGCTTTGAGGAAGAACGTGAACCATTCCTGATGCCATTGTTGTTTTATAACCTCTGATGTATGTCTATTTAGGTTAGAAGATTCGTCTGACATCAGGATAAAAAACGCCACCAAGGAAACAATCATAACTATCCTACTTGCGAAGTTGGTCATTGTTGTTTACAGTTCGAATTTCCTCTGCAACTGATATGGTTAGCGTCTATGTCCAGATAATCGCAAGGATTTTTTAGAAATCACATAAGTACACAAAATACTTTATTCATGCACCATACCCACCAAACCATATTTACAAGTAGTTGAAATTTACAGAAAAATAAGGATATTTGTACAAAATTCTCTGCTGCTGTGAATTTTCCCTCTATATTTTCGCGCATGCGCACGATGAAGCATAATAATGATTGCGACATTCCTGAACACAAAGGTGCAATGGTGCATGGGTACCAAGCGCTTGTTTTATTATTTTTTTTTAAATGTATTTTTTGATATTTTTTAAAGCATAGAACTTTAAGAAGAGGTAATGTAATAAAAAGGTAAAAGATGAAAGATGAAAAGATAATGAATTAGCTTAACTTGGAATTTCGTCCTTTCACCTAAATGTCCAACAAAGAGCTGGACAGTTAGGTGAAAAATTTAGACGCCTGCAATTAAATCGTGGAGCTCATTGATAAATGATTTTGCATCATACGGATCATGGATTATTATATATTTTTTAAAAATTATTTAATACACATTCACCAACATTACTGTTTCTTTGTAGGTTGCTTCACAAATCCGAAAAAGTAATTGAAGAAATTTAACAACCATAAAAGGATTATGAAATAAAAATTTAATGCATGCATATTATATTAACATGGTGGCATTATGAGTAGATCATTCCAAACAGAGCTGAAACCACCAGAGTGTTCTCAGTGTAAGAACAGGACAGAGTACTACTGCAGGACATGTAAACAAGATTTGTGTGTACCCTGTAAGGAGGAACATGTGATAGACTTTGACACCAAACACCATGATGTAGTGATTGATCGCTTAAAGTATGGAGACATTATGTTACTAGAGACTTGTGAGAGACACCCAAACATGGCCTGTGAAATGTGGTGTCTTTTGTGTAAGCTTCCTTTTTGTTCTCATTGTGTAGAGCACACAAAACATGTAACTCAGGATATAAAGTCGATGTATAAAAATCAGTGGGAACAGCATCAGGAAGGAATTTTTCATGTAAAAAGTGAAATTATGCTGCATAATAATTGTATTCAGGCAGGTATACATTCCGATTTTAAATCTTGTCAAACTGAAATCTCCCAACTTCTGGAAAATATTATTATCAAAGCTTAGAGGCTTAATGATCAGATAGATGAGATAGTAGTGGTCATTAGGAAAATAAAACCGTACTTACACTCTATACAGAATCAACAAAAGAGACACATAAGATCCATACAAACACATGTACACAGGTCTGAGCAGTTAACAAACAGAGCTATACAGTTTCTTTTATTTTCAAAGAAGAGGAACAGCTTTTACAAAATAAATGACACTCTCAGTGCATCAATAGTTAAAATTCACTCTCTGAGCTAGGACATAAACAAAAATAATGTTTTTAATTGTCTGGGAAAAATCCAAACTATAGAAACCAGAAAAAGACAAGCAAGAAGTGAACAGTTGTTTCAAGTGATATCTCCACCAATGGTGCAGAAAACTATCAAAGGAAAGCCTACGTGGATACTAGATAACGTCAGTCGTCATATCTCCTGTGAGACTCCGGACATTGCTTGGGTCAGCAGTTGGAACAATTTAAACTTGACAGACACAGCGGGTAACAATGCACTTTTTCTGAGGGAGAGATATAATTACAATGGTGTGCACACAGTGACAAAAGCAGGACATCTTGTGTACATAGATAGGGATTATAACATCAACAAACCCTCGTTAAGCAACGAAACTAAATCAACACTGATGAGGGTAGGGGAACCATGGAAGCCATATTGTATATACTGCTCTCCGTCAAATGGAGATTTTCTTATTGGAATGATGAGACAGGATTTATATACAGCTAAGGTGTGCCGGTACAACAGTGAAGGACAAGAACTCCAACACGACCCAGGACAGGGGCTGTATGTTAATCCTAGATATATCACAGAAAACCAAAATGGAGATGTGATTGTTTCTGATTTGATTAATAATGTCTTTGAATTGGGTGTTATAGTGGTGACAGACTCTGTTGGGACACGTCGATTCTCCTACAAAGGAGGTCCACAAGCATCAGAATTTAAACAACATGGAATTTGTACGGATACTCTTTCACATATCCTAGTTTGTGATGCTTACACTAAGACAATACAGCTGATTGACAAGTATGGCCAGTTCCTGGCAGTGCTACTGACAGAACAGCAAGGGATAGAATATCCATACAGTCTGTGCTATGATCACAAGTCTCATCTTCTTTGGGTCGGATCATTAAGGAGCACTACAATCTGTATATACAGACATATAGAGAGACATGAATTTTTTAAAAAGACATTAGAGAGATTTAAAAGAAGGATATGTGTCCTACAGACACCATCGGATCTTAAAACCGGCCTCACACAACTGTACACTAGATTACTGCATTTAGCAGCTGGCATATACTAGAAAGCTAAATTAAAACTCAAATAAAATATTTACATTTCCAATGTCTTTGTCCGAGATAAAATTACTAATAGTTAATGTACTTTATTTCTACCTAATATTACTGGTCCATCAATAGGTGAAGGGCGGGACAAATAGAGACAAGAAGTGGGGCTTGTAGCACGTGAATTGGCGGAATAAAGACCATGTTTATATACGGAATACTTGTCAGGTTTTTTTAATTTCATGACGATGATCAATCAATTGGCTTTGGCGTTTATGCAAATTATCATGCAAGCCATTTAATTGATCACTTCTTGAAATTCAAAAATTAGACAGTTATTCCTTAAGTAAAACTCAGACTTTCCCCAGAGTTCAGTGACCTTTTGACATTTATCTGAAATTGATTCATCTAGAGTTCCTGTTTGCCAGGCTCTGAGGAAAACGATATTTCATGCAAAAGCAAATTTCTCACCTTTCTCTTAATTTTTCATAGAGTTTTCAAGAATTAAACTGTTTTGAATAATTATACATTTTTTTTCTTCAAAATTTCAATTTGTTTGTTTAATGGAGATAGATATATGTTTCGTTTGATAGGGGGTCTTTACCTCTTTACTTATTTGAGAGTCAACTCGCCGGAGCGAGTTAATCACATTTCCATCTACTTCGTTCTGCTTTGGGGAATCATGGCGGTTTGTGACGTCATGTGATGGAAGCGTTTTTGTGACGTGGGTTAACGAAGGACTGCTATCTTCAAAACCAAGATTTTCCGTAATAGATTTATAAAAATCCATTTTATAAATGTTTATTCTATCAAATATTATAATCAAGGTACATGTCATCGACGGTAACCCACGGAAGATTCACATCCATTCTCTGGAAGCTTGTGGACTCGCAAAAACCCGTGGTTTGCGACAATGGATACATTTCTCCCTTTTGGTCTTTTGCAAGTCTGCCAGGTCATTTCTCTCCATAAGTATTTCTCTCCAAGGTTATTTTTCTCCTATACCATTTCAAGGTAGGTCATTTCACGCCAGGTCATTTCATTCTGCTACTATGTACCTAGGTAATTTCACTTCATATCTGTCTCAGTTCTTGGACCAATTCTTTTCAAATGAAATCCATATCACTTAATAAAACTGAACGTTTGCCAGACTTCTGCCATTTAGAGAGCTTTCACGTCCATAACAAGAGGCCCACGGGCTTATAGGTCACCTGAGCATTATGCAACAACTTTCCAGTTACAGTGTATTGAATTTGATTCATGTTTTGAGCCAGATGCTATATGGCATTCACAATTTTGAAAGGGCACCATTGATCATCATAACAATAAACTTAGCAGTTGCTTAGCTTGGTTACTGAATACCCATACGCAGGGTAGGGGGAAAAATGCACTCCAACTAATCAGTAATATTCATCAATAATCAGTAGTGCCCCTAACACTCTGACATAAACCCCTGACCCTAGGTTGCATATATTTTCAAAAGGCACCCTTATAATTGCCTATCAAAAAGTAAATAAATGTTTTATAAATACAAAGGACCAGATTTCAAACAATTAATTCATTTTCAGTATATAAGTAGAGCCCCCCCCCCCCACCCCTGACCCTGGGGCCTTGAAATTCACAATTCTGCAAGATTAGGGCCCTTGCTCATCATGACTAGATAGGTAGTTCATCTGCTTCATACCCAGAGACAGAGAAGAAAATTTTCAAAGATTTAATGTATTTTCACTATATAATCAATAGAGCCCCACCCTAAACCAGAACCCCAGACCCTGGGGCAATGAAATTCATAATTTTAGAAGAGGCATTCTTGCTCATCATAACTATGCACTTAGTTAGTTTATTTAATACCTAGGAGCAGAGAAGAAGATTATGAAAGAATTCATGTATTTTCACCTTATGATCAATAGAGCCCCCCCCCCACCCCAACACCAGAACCCTTGACCCTGGGGCCATAAAATTCACAATTTTGGTTGAGGCACTCTTGCTCATCATCACTATGCACTTAGTTAATTTATTTAATACCTAGGAGCAGAGAAGAAGATTTTCAAAGAATTCATGTAATTTCACTATATAATCAATAGAGCCCCCCCCAACACCGGAACCCTTGATGATAGGGCCATAAAATTCACAATTTTGGTTGAGGCAAACTTGCTCATCATAACTATGCACTTAGTTAGTTTATATAATACCGTACCTAGGAGCAGAGAAGAAGATTTTCAAGGAATTCACATATTTTCACTATATAATAAATAGCCCCCCCCCCCCCCCACACACACACCAGAACCCTTGACCCTGGGGCCATAAAATTCACAATCTTGGTTGAGGAACACTTGCTTATCATAACTATGTACTTAGTTAGTTTATTTAATACCTAGGAGCAGAGAAGAAGATTTTCAAAGAATTCATGTATTTTCACTTTATAAACAATAAAGTACCCCCCCCTCCCTGAACCATTGATGCTGGGGCCATAAAATTCACAATTTTTGTTGAGGCACTCTTGTTCATCATAACTATGCAGTTAGTCAGTTTATTTAATACCTAGGAGCAGAGAAGAAGATTTTCAAAGAATTCATGTAATTTCACTATATAATCAATAGAGCCCCCCCCCCCCCCCCAACACCAGAACCCTTGACCCTGGGGCCATAAAATTCACAATTTTGGTTGAGGCAAACTTGCTCATCATAACTATGCACTTAGTTAGTTTATATACCTAGGAGCAGAGAAGAAGATTTTCAAGGAATTCACATATTTTCACTATATAATCAATAGAGCCCCCCCCCCCACCCACCCACACACACACCAGAACCCTTGGCCCTGGGGCCATAAAATTCACAATCTTGGTTGAGGAACACTTGCTTATCATAACTATGTACTTAGTTAGTTTATTTAATACATAGGAGCAGAGAAGAAGATTTTCAAAGAATTCATGTATTTTCACTTTATAATGCAGGCGTCACACTGTCCCGAAATTGACACCAGATGGCGATACGAAATTGAAATTTTGAATTTCGCACGAAGTTGCCCCGAAATTGGTCACTAGCTAATCACCAGCCGAAGCAAGTACGATACCTACAGATGGTCACACGATGGCACCCGAAGCACACACGAAGGCTACATGAAAATGTGATTTTTTATTGAGATGTTTACCCGAAGGACACACGAAGGCAATATGATGGCAACAAGACGTCGTATTGAGAGTACGATGCGTTCGAATCAAGTCACGAAGGTGTCACGTGACCTTTCAATGGGTATAAAACCTTCGGCCGACTGTTGGAAATTTCAATTGCTCTTTGTTAAATGTTTTGTCCAATATCTCAATTTAAAGTCCCAACTAGGGATTTATATACTTGAATGTTTTGCCTTTTTCCTAAGTTTAAAATTCCCAGCAATGTTAAATACATTGCCCAGAGCCATGAATAAAAACTTGAATTTAAAATCCCAAACCAAAATTCATACTAGCCTTTGTCATTAGTTAAAATTTTCGAGGAAGTTAAATCTATTGGCTAAGTTCTACACTAAGTATCTTAAATTAAGAACGCAAATTAGAGGTGGAACGGTTTTAAATTTTCATGTCGTCAGAAAAGTAAAAGTTAATTTAATATGACTTTACATTTAGGAAACTTGGGATTTTTAAACTATCTATATGTAAGGCCTCTATTCAATTAATGATAAAGTACTTAAAAACACAAGTTTAAAACACCGCACAAATTTATTACTTCATACACATGTATGTAGTTACAATGCAAAACATGTATGTGAAAATATTTGTTTTCATAATCACAATGTAACTGTCTCTCTGTTCATTTTGCTGTCCCTCTTTGTCGGACATTACATGATCATCTTGTCCTGCCAAGGCACAGAACCAGCCACTGAGGTAAAGTAGTGGCCCAAGTATCTTCTAATTTGCCTCCCCTCTTTGGTTCCTGCGTTCCTTGCCTTCTCATGGTAAACATCCAAAAGTACTTTGTCATTTCTCCATGCCCCTGGGATGACATCCTGGTTCTGGTCTTCCACGTCCATCAGGTTGGTGTGGGTGGCTGGATATTTAAGTCTGATGAGATTGTGAAGGATCACACAAGTTGTTATGATTTTCCTGCATGTCTCGGGTCTCTGAGTCATGGTCCCCAGCAAGATTCGGAACTTGTGTGCCAGAATACCGAAGGCATTCTCCACTACACGTCTGGCTCTTGAGAGTCTATAGTTGAATATTCTCTCGTGGTGTTCCATGTTTCTGATGGAAAACGGGTTCATCAGGCGCTTGTTGATCGCAAAAGCATTGTCCCCTACTATATAGTATGGGACAGGAACGTCATCACCAGGTAGAGACTTCTCTTCAGGGAGATTAAACATGTTGTTCGGATTCTCTAGGCCTTCCTTCAATTCTGATCCATTGTAAACACTAGCGTCGTTGCTGGAGCCATCAGACCCGACATCAATCCAAAGAAACTTGTAGTCTGCATCAACCAAGGCCATGAGGACAATAGAGAAGAAGCCTTTGTAGTTTCTGTACTCAGAGCCAGTATTCCATGGACAAGTGATCGCCATCTCTTTTCAAACTGCTCCTCAATGGCAGTCCACTCTTCAGTTGTAGTAGGACACTGGATCACCTCAGCAGCAAACTCGGCTTTGATGGCATCGCACACTTCGTCTATGGCGAGGGAGATCGTGTTTGGAGCAACTCTGAAATTGTAGGACAGGCTTGGATAGTTGTCTCCGCAGGCCAGGTGTCGTAGAGTGATGGACAGCTTGAGACCAGGAGGAATACACTTTCTATACCATGTGTCCTTCTTTTTTATTCTACCTTCTACCCGTTTCAGGACTTGATCGTAGAGGCCTTTGGGAAGCCTTGTATAGTTGTAGAAGGCCTTCTCATCCTCTGCTTTAAGTTCATTTAATAAAGTGGTATAGTGGCCATAGCATTCTCTACGCTTTACAGACAGCCATTTCCTGACCCACACAGACCTCTGTTTTCTCCTTCGCCGCGGTTTCCCCGTGTTCTGGAAAATAACATGCAAAACAAAATAGTACACTGTCAAATGCTACAAACACAAATAAATAGAAACGACAAGTTGAAAGGAGACAATTTATACCTGTAAGAGGAGGTGCTGAGCCTGCAAGAGTTCCTCGTCATGTTTTTTGAGGTGCATCAAAAGAAGTAATGCTGCTGCCTTCTTTCTTCTTGTTTTTTCTTTATCAAAGTATGTCATTCTGCTAGAACTGAATTGTGATTAAAGTAAAGCTTTGGTTGCTGTAGACGCCTTTGCTCTGTAGATTTGCTGAATGAATGAGGAAGATGCTCTGATACCGGCCTTTTATATATGCACGTTACCATAACACATGGGAAACGCTTGAGCTATTCAAATTCGGCTGTCTTCGCCGACACCGTGGTCCCATCTCGATGTCATCGTAATATAATACGATGTCCATACGCTGGCATTGCGAGGGCTTCACGTGGTCGTGTTGACTTCATGAAACAATCGGGCTGGTTCTTGTTTCCTTCGCATTGTCTTCGTGAGACGCTAAATGGCCGATGACACCGATGATCACAGGAAGTAAAGACGAAGATGACACGATTTGACAAGATGCCCTCACGATGGCCTTACGAAGGGATGCACACACGAATTTAACACATTCGCAATGTGTTCGGCCAATTTTTTGACAGCCAAAGATTTTGCTACCACTCACGAAGTTGCTGCCGAAGTCTTAGAAACTCCACCGGCGCTAATACGATGGCTTAAGAAACCGTCACGAATGGCCCGATGTGTTAACGATCAGAGCCGAATTTAAACATTTCCTTTATCGTGTGGCCATCTTTGCTCAATTTCGGGACAGTGTGACGCCAGCATAAACAATAAAGTCCCCCCCCCCAGAACCATTGATGCTGGGGCCATAAAATTCACAATTTTTGTTGAGGCACTCTTGCTCATCATAACTATGCACTTAGTCAGTTTATTTAATACCTAGGAGCAGAGAAGAAGATTTTCAAAGAATTCATGTAATTTCACTATATAATCAATAGAGCCCCCCCCCCCCCACACCAGAACCCTTGACCCTGGGGCCATAAAATTCACAATTTTGGTTGAGGCAAACTTGCTCATCATAACTATGCACTTAGTTAGTTTATATACCTAGGAGCAGAGAAGAAGATTTTCAAGGAATTCACATATTTTCACTATATAATCAATAGAGCCCCCCCCCCCCACACACACACCAGAACCCTTGACCCTGGGGCCATAAAATTCACAATCTTGGTTGAGGAACACTTGCTTATCATAACTATGTACTTAGTTAGTTTATTTAATACCTAGGAGCAGAGAAGAAGTTTTCCAAAGAATTCATGTATTTTCACTTTATAAACAATAAAGTCCCCCCCCCCAGAACCATTGATGCTGGGGCCATAAAATTCACAATTTTGGTAGAGGCACTCTTGCTCATCATAACTATGTACTTAGTTGGTTTATTTGATACCCAGGAGCAGAGAAGAAGATTTTCAAAGAAATAATGCATTTTCACTATATACTTATTTAGCCCCGCCCTAGCACTAGAACCCCTGACCCCAGGGCCATGAATTTCTGCTGATTACAATCATGCAAATAGTTTGACTGCTTGATGTCCAGGAGTAAAGAAGAAGATTATTAAAGATTGCATTAATTTTAGTGGATTTGGACCCACCCCTCAGGCCCCAGGGGGGCAGGGATCATGAAATTCACAATTTTTGTTCCCCTTTACCCATAGATGCTTTGTGCCAAATTTGGTTGAAATTGGTTCAGTGGTTGCAGAGAAGAAGCTGAAAATGTTCAAATGTTAACACACGACACACGACACACGACGGACGACGACGGACGAAAACGAATAGCAATAGGTCACCTGAGTTTACTCAGGTGACCTAACAACCATATATTGTACAAAGGCGCATTCAGCGCTGGGCGTCTCTCTCTCTCTCTCTCTCTCTCCCCTCCCCTGTTTGAAATTTCCATGTTTAAATTTTGTTTGTATCTTCCAATAATCAAGGAGAAACACATCTTATTTTTAAGAATTTCCTCAGTTTTCTTGGGCTTTGCCCCCGGACTCCCAGCAAGGCTTTGCCCTAGATCCACTTGTGGCTTCAATTAAATCCTCACAACCCCTAACTTCTTTTGTCCCCTTCCGCTTTAAAATAAATAAATCCACCACCGTTGTAAGAAAAATGTGAATCAAGAGTTGATTAATTTTATTACAATAATCATGTAACCTGCTTAGAATATTATGAAACTTAGTTTTAGTAAATAATCACTAAGATTTATAAGACATTTTCAAAATAAATCAAAACCAGCACTATGATTACCTGTTAGAAAAAAATGTAAATTGCAGGAATTTACTTAAATCGAATTATTTTTTCATGTAAAACTTTGTTTGGGGTGTAGGGTGTGTAGGTGTAAATGTTTCTCAAATTTCATGTTTCAAAATTTAGTAAATTATATATAGGTCTCCGAGTTATGTTAATATAGATTGATTGCATCAAAACAAATGTAGAGAAGTTTTAAAAAGTATCCTAGATATAACTATTGAAAACCAAAAGTGAAGGCCTAGAAATTTATCAAAAATTATATTTATGAAAGGTTTTAAGACAGCTTTTAATATAGTTACCCCTACTATAAAAAATTCAGGGTTATTAATTATTATAGTAAGGGTAACTCTACTAAAAGAAGATAAATATTTCGTGACAAGTCCCTGTGCTCTGTGATCAGTGTTGGTTTTCCCGAGACATTTAAATTTCTACGTCACACCCAGTTTTTATCAGCCAATGAGCGCTGAACAGGTCACCTGTCTGTATATCGAGGATCAGACAGGCAAGCCAGTCTAAGAAGGAAGTAAGTTAGTAACAAATTTTTCATCTACCAACATCATCTTAACGGTCTTTTACTGTACAGTAGGTATTAATAATATCTTTCTTTGATCTTGAAGTACTTTTATCATAACTTCTTTTTTCCTCGTGGATTTGTTTAAGTCATGCATTGTAGTTATGATTGCGAAATTCTTGAACACATAATGCAACCAATCATGAAAAATATTAAATGTACATGCCAAAGGGTTGTTTTATTGTTTTTAGTTTTTTTTTTAATATATAAAAGTAGCAAGAATTTAGATATGAATTGCATGTTAACTCTTTTGCATCCATGGAACTTTTAGAAGAGAAAATGTAGTCCAATTATTATTTCTACCTACGTGGCAATTTATAGCTATGTGGGTATTTATAAGGAAACGTGATACATACAAACTTCTGTAAAAAAAAAAAATGAAAAAAACAACTTGAGTCATGTTTTAATGAGTAAAATGAATGGCTTTCACCGCGTAGTTTTTTAAATTTCTATTCAACTTTTCACAAAATGGGATTTGAAATGAAAAATAATTATATAGATTATTCAGGATGGTTTTAGAGATACAGAACTTTGAACATCGTAGAAGGTTTACAATTTCTTTATATTCTAGAAATTTATTATTTGCATCATTTTCAATGAAATTAGGCTCTAAAATATATATTAACAATCCAGGCATCCATATTTTGTTTCTATCAACTGTCCTTAAACCTATCCAAAGTACCTATTTTTACCTGC